>NC_091981.1:151821296-152121296 GCF_044704955.1 Pristiophorus japonicus | reverse complement strand
GTGAATGTGCGCTGGTGTCTTAACTCACCAGAAAGTTTTTCAGAGTGGTCAGATACATTAACCGAACAGAAAAAAATTGCCAAACTGCGAACAATTGAAAAATCTGGCACAGACATGAGGGAATGCACCCGTCAAAAAAAATTGGCCTAGAAAAATCATAACTAAGTCAGTTATACCGGCAGAGAGCTCAGGGGGAAACTGGGGAAAAAAAAATACGCCAGAAAAAAACGGGGAAAATTAAGCCCGTATACTTTTATATATGTAAACTAGTATTTACTCTGCCACCAGAGGGCTCATCCCCTGGAGTCCCAAGGGATCACATAATCCCTTGGAGCACAGGTCTTTAAGGAGGCTTCACAGGTTGGAGAGGCACTCTGGAGACCAGCAATAAAAGACTACGGTCAGACTTTACTTTGAGCTCACAGCTCACTGGAGTGTATTAGGGATGGTTTTCTAGACAAATATGTCGAGGAACCAACTAGAGGGCTGGCCATCCTAGACTGGGTGATGTGTAATGAGAAAGGACTAATTAGCAATCTTGTTGTGCAAGACCCCTTGGGGGAAGAGTGAACATAATATGGTAGAAATCTTTATTAAGATGGGTAGAGTGACACAGTTAATTCAGAGACTAGGGTCCTGAACTTAAGGAAAGGTAACTTCGATGGTATGAGACGTGGATTGGCTAGAATAAACTGGCGAGTGATACTTAAAGGGTTGACAGTGGATAGGCAATGGCAAACATTTAAAGATCACATGGATGAACTTTAACAATTGAACATCCCTGTCTGGAGTATAAATAAAACGCGGAAGGTGGCTCAACCATGGCTAACAAGGGAAATTAAGGATAGTGTTAAATCCAAGGAAGAGGCATATAAATTGGCCAGAAAAAGCAGCAAACCTGAGGACTGGGAGAATTTTGTAATACAGCAGAGGAGGATAAAGGGTTTAATTAGGAGGGGGAAAATAGAGTATGAGAGGAAGCTTGCTGGGAACATAAAAACTGACTGCAAAAGCTTCTACAGATATGTGAAGAGAAAAAGATTAGTGAAAACAAACGTAGGTCCCTTGCAGTCAGATTCAGCTGAATTTATAATGGGGAATAAAGAAATGGCGGACCTGTTAAACAAATACTTTGGTTCTGTCTTCATGAAGGAAGACACAAATAACCTTCCAGAAATATTAGGGAACCGAGGGTCTAGTGAGAAGGAGGAACTGAAGGAAATCCTTATTAGGCGGGAAATTGTGTTCGGGAAATTGATGGGATTGAAGGCTGATAAATTCCCAGGGCCTGATAGTCTGCATCCCAGAGTACTTAAGGAAGTAGCCCTTGAAATAGTGGGTGCAATGGTGATCATTTTCCAACAGTCTATCGAATCTGGATCAGTTCCTATGGACTGGAGGGTAGCTAATGTAACACCACTTTTAAAGAAAGGAGGGAGAGAGAAAACGGGTAATTATAGACCAGTTAGCCTGACATCAGTAGTGGGGAAAATGTTGTAATCAATTATTAAAGATGAAATAGCAGCACATTTGGAAAGCAGTGATGGGACTGGTCCAAGTCAGCATGGATTTATGAAAGGGAAATCATGCTTGACAAATTTTCTAGATTTTTTTGAGGATGTAACTGGTAGAGTGGACAAGGGAGAACCAGTGGATGTGGTGTATTTGGACTTTCAAAAGGCTTTTGACAAGGTCCCACACAAGAGATTGGTGTGCAAAATCAAAGCACATGGTATTGGAGGTAATGTACTGACGTGGATAGAGAATTGGTTGGCAAACAGGAAGCAGAGAGTCAGGATAAACAGGTCCTTTTCAGAATGGCAGGCAGTGACGAGTGGGGTGCCGCAGGGCTCAGTGCTGGTACCCCAGCTATTCACAACATACATTAATAATTTGGATGAGGGAATTGAGTGTAATATCTCCAAGTTTGCAGATGACACGAAGCTGGGTGGTGGTGTGAGCTGTGAGCAGGATACTAAAAGGCTGCAGGGTGACTTGGACAGGTTAGGTGAGTGGGCAAATGTTTGGCAGATGCAGTATAATGTGGATAAATGTGAGGTTATCCATTTTGGTGGCAAAAACACGAAGGCAGAATATTATCTGAATGGTGGTAGATTAGGAAAAGGGGAGGTGCAATGAGACCTGGGTGTCATGGTACATCAGTCATTGAAAGTTGGCATGCAGGTACAGCAGGCGGTGAAGAAGGCAAATGGCATGTTGACCTTCATAGCTAGGGGGTTTGAGTATCCGACCAGGGAAGTCTAACTGCAGTTGTACAGAGCCTTGGTGAGGCCTCACCTGGAATATTGTGTTCAGTTTTGGTCTCCTAATCTGAGGAAGGACATTCTTGTTATTGAGGGACTGCAGCAAAGGTTCACCAGACTGATTCCCGGGATGGCAGGACTGACATATGAGGAAAGACTGGATCGACTGGGCCTGTATTTACTGGAGTTTAGAAGGATGAGAGGGGATCTCATAGAAACATATAAAATTCTGACGGGACTGGACAGGTTAGATGCAGGAAGAATGTTCTAGACATAGTCTAAGGATAAGGGATCGGCCATTTAGGACTGAGATGAGGAGATACTTCTTCACTAGAGAGTTGTGAACCTATGGAATTCCCTGCCGCAGAGAGTTGTTGATGCCAGTTCATTGGATATATTCAAGAGGGAGTTAGATATGGCCCTTACAGCTCAAGGGATCAAGGGGTATGGAGAGAAAGCAGGAAAGGGGTTCTGAGGTGAATGATCAGCCATGATCTTATTGAATGGTGGTGCAGGCTCGAAGGGCTGAATGGCCTACTCCTGCATCTATTTTCTATGTTTCTATGTTTCAGTCTGACTCTTTCTCCATACACAACAACTGGCGACGAGATACAGATAGCGAACCCAAAGATGCAGAGAACAGTGGGCATCCTGGAGAAATTCTTGGAGGGAGATGATTGGGAAACATTTGTGGAGTGACTCAATCAATACTTCATGGCCAATGAGCTAAATGGGGAAGAGAGCGCTGCCAAACGAAGGGCGATCCTCCTCACTGTCTGTGGGGCACCAACATATGGCCTCATGAAGAATCTGCTCATTCCAGCGAAACCCACAGAGAAATCGTATGCGATCTGTGCACACTGGTCCGAGAGCATTTGAACGCAAAGGAAATCGTTCTGATGGCGAGGTACTGGTTCTGAAGGCCAGGAAGTGGCGAGTTATGTCGCTGAGCTAAGACGCCTTGCAGGACATTGCAAATTTGAAGAACATTTGGAGCACATCCTCAAAGACTTTTTCTTACTTGGCATTGGCCACGAAACTATACTTCGCAAACTTTTGACTGTAGAGACCCCAACCTTTAGTAAGGCCATAGCGATAGCCCAGGTGTTCATTGCTACCAGCGACAATACGAAGCAAATCTCTCAGCACACAAGTGCTGCTACAAGTACTGTGAACAAAGTGATGCTGTTTTCAAATCGTAACGTACAGGCCAGATCACACATACCTGCAGCTACACGTCCGCAGATGTCTCAGAGTCCACCATCAAGGGTGATGAATGCAAGGCCATTAACACCTCGTTGGCGCTGCGGGGGTGATCATCATTTCCATTCATGTCGATTCAAAGAGTACGTTTGCAAGGGCTGTGGCACAATGGGACACCTCCAACGAGTGTGCAGGCGAGCTGCAAAGCCTGTTAAACCTGCAAACCGCCATGTTGCAGAGGAGGACAGATCCACGGAGGATCACGACAAACCAGAGCCTCAAATCGAGGAGGTAGAGGTACATGGGGTGCACATATTGACCAGGAATTGTCCCCCGATAATGCTGAATGTTGAACTAAATGGACTCCCGGTGTCAATGGAGCTGGACACTGGCGTAAGCCAGTCCATCATGGGCAAAAAGACTTTCGAAAGGTTGTGGTGCAACAAGGCCTCAAGCCAGTCTTAACTCCGTTCAGACGAAACTAAGAACTTACACGAAAGAACTGATACCTGTAATCGGCAGTGCTACCGTAAAGGTCTCCTACGATGGAGTGGTGCACAGCTACCATTCTGGGTGATACCGGGCGATGGTCCCAATCTGCTCAGCAGGAGCTGGGACGACATCCGAGTGCTATCGCCCGCTGACGACACTTCGTGTGCCCAGGTCTTGAACAAATTTCCTTCGCTGTTCGAACCAGGCATCGGGAAATTCCAAGGAGCGAAAGTGCAGATCCACCTAATTCCGTGGGCGTGACCCATCCATCACAAGGCGAGAGCAGTACCGTACATGATGAGAGAAAGGGTAGAGATCGAGTTAGACCGCCTGCAAAGAGAGGGCATAATTTCCCCGATCGAGTTCAACGAGTGGGCCAGTCCTATCGTCCCAGTCCTCAAGGGAGATGGCACCGTCAGAATTTGTGGTGATTACAAAGTAAATATCAATCATTTCTCCCTGCAGGACCAATACCCACTACCAAAGACCGACGACCTCTTTGCAATGCTGGCGGGAGGAAAGACGTTCACGAAGCTGGATCTGACTTCAGCCTACATGATGCAAGAACTGGAAGAATCATCGAAGGCCCTCATTTGCATCAACACGCACAAAGGTCTTTTTGTTTACAACAGATGCCCATTTGGAATCCGATCAGCAGTGGCGATATTCCAGAGAAACATGGAAAGTTTACTGAAGTCAGTCCCGCACACCGTGGTCTTCCAGAATGACATCTTGGTCATAGGTCGGAACACAGTCGAGCATCTGCAGAACCTGGAGGAGGTTGTTAGTTGACTCAACCGCGTGGGGCTCAGGTTAAAATGCTCAAAGTGCGATTGTTTGGTGCCTGAAGTGGAGTTCCTGGGAAGGAGGATTGCAGCGGACAGCATCAGGCCCACCAACGCGAAGACAGAGGCAATTGAGAACTCACCAGGGCCACAGAACATGACGGAGCTGCGGTCGTTTCTGGGACTCTTGAACTATTTTGGTAACTTCTTACGGGGTCCCTGCATGTCTTACTACGAAAAGAGGGCGAATGGGTTTGGGGCAAAAGCCAAGAAAATGCCTTTGCAAAAGCGAGAACATTTTTTATGTTCAAACAAATTGCTTGTGTTGTATGATCCATGTAAGCGTTTGATACTAGCATGTGATGCCTCGTCATATGGCGTCGGGTGTGTATTGCAACAAGCTAATGATTTCAGGAAACTGCAACCAGTTGCTTATGCATCCAGGAGTCTGTCTAAGGCCGAGCGTGCCTACAGCATGATTTAAAAAGAAGCGTTAGCGTGTGTCTATAGGGTAATGAAAATGCATCAATACCTGTTTGGGCTAAAATTCAAATTGGAAACTGACCCTAAGCCACTTATATCCCTGTTCTCCGAGAGTAAAGGGATAAATACCAACGCATCGGCGCGCATTCAGCGCCGATGAGTTGTCCGCATACAACTACGTCATCCGCCACAGGCCAGGCACAGAATACTGTGCCGATACTCTCAGTAGGCTGCCATTGCCCACCACGAGGGTGGAAATGGCGCAGCCCGTAGATCTAGCCATGGTTATGGAAGCATTTGAGAGTGAGCAATCACCTGTCACTGCCTGGCAGATCAAAACCTGGACAAGCCGGGACCCCTTATTATCTCTAGTCAAAAGCGGTGTGCTCACGGGAGCTGGTCCAGTGTCCCAGTGGAAATGCAGGAAGAGATAAAGAAGAAATGTCTATCCAGGCAGACTGCCTTCTGTGGGGCAATCGAGTAGTGGTCCCCAAGAAGGGCAGAGACACCTTCATCAATGACCTCCAAAGTACCCACCCAGGCATCGTAATGATGAAAGCGATAGCCAGATCCCACGTGTGGTGGCCCGATATCGATGCGGACTTAGAGTCCTGCGTTCACAGATGTAATACATGCTCGCAGTTAAGCAATGTACCCAGGGAGGCGCCGCTAAGTTTATGGTCTTGGCCCTCCAAACTGTGGTCAAGGGTACACGTCGACTATGCAGGCCCATTCTTGGGTAAAATGTTCCTTGTGGTTGTAGACGCATATTCCAAATGGATTGAAAGTGAGATAATGTCGGCTAGCATGTCCGCTGCCAATACTGAAAGCCTGCGGGCCATGTTTGCCACACACGGCCTACCCAATGTCCTGGTGAGCGACAACGGGCCATGGTCATGGTACATCAGTCATTGAAGGTTGGCATGCAGGTACAGCAGGCGGTTAAGAAAGCAAATGGCATGTTGGCCTTCATAGCGAGAGGATTTGAGTACAGGGGCAGGGAGGTGTTACTGCAGTTGTACAGGCCCTTGGTGAGGCCACACCTTGACTATTGTGTATAGTTTTGGTCTCCTAACTTGAGGAAGGACATTCTTGCTATTTTGGGAGTGCAGCGAAGGTTCACCAGACTGATTCCCGGGATGGCGGGACTGACCTATCAAGAAAGACTGGATCAACTGGGCTTGTATTCACTGGAGTTCAGAAGAATGAGAGGGGACCTCATAGAAACGTTTAAAATTCTGACGGGGTTAGACAGGTTAGATGCAGGAAGAATGTTCCCAATGTTGGGAAAGTCCAGAACCAGGGGTTACAGTCTAAGGATAAGAGGTAAGCCATTTAGGACCGAGATGAGGAGAAACTTCTTCACCCAGAGAGTGGTGAACCTGTGGAATTCTCTACCACAGAAAGTTGTTGAGGCCAATTCACTAAATATATTCAAAAAGGAGTTAGATGTAGTCCTTACTACTCGGGGGATCAAGGGGTATGGCGAGAAAGCAGGAATGGGGTACTGAAGTTGCATGTTCAGCCATGAACTCATTGAATGGCAGTGCAGGCGCGAAGGGTCGAATGGCCTATTCCTGCACCTATTTTCTATGTTTCTATGCTTTACTAGTGCTGAGTTCAAAGAATTCATGACCCATAACGGGATCAAATATGTCACATCTGCCCCGTTTAAACCAGCGTCCATGGTCAGGCAGAGAGAGCAGTACAAACCATCAAGCAAGGCTTGAAAAGCATAACTGAAGGCTCACTGCAGACTCGCCTACCCTGAGTCCTGCTTAGCTACCGCACGAGACCCCACTCACTCACTGGGATCCCACCTGCTGAACTGCTCATGAAAAGAGCACTTAAGACAAGGCTCTCGTTAGTTCACCTTGATCTTCATGAACAGGTAGAGTGCAGGCGGCTTCAACAAAGTGCATACCATGATAGCGCAAATGTGTCACGCGAGATTGAAATCAATGATCCTGTTTTTGTATTAAATTATGGCCAAGTCCCAAGTGGCTTCCTGGCACTTTCGTGGCCAAAGAGGGGAGCAGGGTGTTTCGGACAAACTTTCAAATGGACTCATTCACCGGAAACACTTGGACCAAATCAAACTCAGATTCACGGACTATCCTGAGCAACCCACCTTGGACCCTACCGTTTTAGATCCCCCAACATACACACCAGTGGCAACTGGCACCACAGTTGACCACGAAGCAGAACCCATCATCCACAGCAGCCCAGCAGGGCCCAACACACCAGGCAGCCCAGCACGGCCAGCTGCACAACAGCCCAGCGAGGGCCCAGCAAATGATTCAACAACACCAGCTTTCACACCGAGATGATCAACCAGGGCAAGAAGGGCCCCAGATCGACTCACATTGTAAATAGTTACACTATTGACTTTGGCAGGGGGGGGGGGGAGGGCGGAGTGTTGTTATATATGTGGACTTGTATTTACTCCGTACAGCCAGCAGAGGGCTTATCCCCTGGAGTCCAAAGGGATCCCATAATCCCTTGGGAGCACAGGTATTTAGGAAGGCTTCACAGGCTGGAGGGGCACTCTGGAGACCTGCAATAAAAGACTAAGGTCACACTTTACTTTGAGCTCACAGTGTTCAGTTTGACTCTTTCTCCATACACAACATGGTCAAACAACAAATCACAACGGGATGGCTAGAAAAGACACATGAATGCCCACGTGAAACGCACACATACTTCAAAGTTCGTGACGAACTCACAACACAGAATGGCATAGTCTTCAAAGGCTATCGCTGTGTCATACCAAAAACCCTGAGATCCGACATTCGTCAGCAACTTCATGCTGCTCACACTGGCATCGAGAGCACTCTTCAACATACCAGAGAATCAGTTTATTGGCCAGGACTGAAGAGTGACATAAAAGACGATATTTTGAAGTGTAAAACATGCAACACCTATCAATCGAGCCAACCAAAAGAGCTATTGATAAGTCATGACCTTCCGCAGAGACCGTGGGAAAAGATTGGTTGTGACATATTCACACTCGATGGCAAAGACTACTTATGCATAGTGGACTACTACTCAGACTATTTCGAGATAGACAATCTGCACGGAAAGAAAGGTGCCACTGTCATCATATCAAACACCTCAAGAAACACTTCTTTAACCACGGTATTCCAGACACAGTTCAATCCGACAAAGGACCTCCCTTCAACTCGGAACAGTTCACAAACTTTGCAACAAATTATGAAGTCGATCGCGCAACAAGCTCACCAGAATATCCACAAAGCAATGGAAAGTTTTAGAATACGGTTAAGCTCACAAAGCGGTTAATGAAGAATACAAAGACTTCTACATGAACCTTCTCATCTGGCGAAACACATAACTGAAGGCCTTGATAGTTCGCCAGCACAACGCTTACTCGGTCGCCGCACAAAGACAAACATCCCAAATGCAAACGAAATACTCAAACCAAGAATCATACACGATGTCATCATCAACAAAGAAAAGAACCATGCCAAACAAGCACACTTCTACAACAGACGTGCTACACTGCAGGAAGGAGAAACGAGAGACAGCAAAGTGTGGATAAAAGCTCAGGTTCAGAAACAAGTCGGCATTCGGTCATATCAGGACATTACAGAAGATGGCTGTGAGTATCGCCGAAATAGGAAACGTCTGAGAAAGAGCGCTGAGATATTCATCGAAACTTCAGAGATCTCAGTGACACCCACACATGATCCACTGACAACACAGCCAACTAACACGCGAAACAGCAGTTCAATGACAACACGCGAAAACAGGGATATGTTGCCTGATATTTCCTCTCAGAGCACTGATAAAGGGACTAAAGTGATCAGCGCACAGAACATAAGAACATAAGAATTAGAAACAGGAATAGGCCATACTGCCCCTCGAGCCTGCTCCGCCATTCAATACGATCATGGTTGAGCTGACCATGGACTCAGCCCCACTTCCCCGCCCACTCCCCATACCCCTTATCCCCTTATCGTTTAAGAAACTGTCTATTTCTGTCTTAAATTTATTCAATGTCCCAGCTTCCACAGCTCTCTGAGGCAATAAATTCCACAGATTTACAACCCTCTGCGAGAAGAAATTTCTCCTCATCTCTGTTTTAAATGGGCTGCCCCTTATTCTAAGATCACGCCCGCTAGTTGTAGTTTCCCCCATCAATGGAAACATCCTCTCTGCATCTATCTTGCCTGTTTGAGGCGAAGCAACTGAATCCGCACAACAACAAAATACCTGGAACACTATGTATAGAAATAAGAAATCATGGACATTGGATGCTTGGATAAAGAATCAATAAGACAAAGTTTTTTTGTTGTTTGTTGAACTTGTAGTTGTTTACTCCATGTATTCATAAGAAGTTAGTTACCAATATATATTGAAGCTCACTGTAATCCAATTTGTTTCTTATGAAAGGAAAGATGTAACGATATAATGTATAGGGCCCTCTAGCTAGGAGGTCTAGCGTCCTGGTTCGGTATTTAAGAAACCTGCTTGCCTGATGAGGAACTCCATTTTAATCTGCACATGACTGTCTGAGATCTCCCAAATAAATCGAGTTAATTTGAACTAAGAGTGTTCAACAGACTGTAAAATACACTTAGTTGTTTCAGATCTTTCAAATTTAACTCTTAGATCTGATCATTATAATGGTGTGATTTGGATATATTCCACTCAGTAGTATGGCTTCTTACTGCAATACAAATCCTGTACTGTATTGGGTAGGCTTGTTTAAATAAATGGTGATTAAAGGGGAAGGAAAGCTCTTCACGGCTTATCTGAATAAATGCAATGTAATAATCAGAGAAGCAGCATACTGGAGTACTAATGCACAACAGCACAAAGTAATCAGATGAGGATTCATAATCATGATCCCCAGACACCTAAGGATCTGATCTCAGTTATATCAATATGAGAGTCTTCAATGAAAGATCAGATACTCTCCTATAGGGAGAGAGAAAAAAATTAGTCGTCCACAGACAACTTCTGCCTACCTGCTTTTTGGTTATTTTAGGAAAGCTTAACAGAAACTTTGAAGGAGGTCACACACCTATGCTCAGTTAATGCTTAGTCTAGGAAGACAGGAGAATGAGGAAAAGAAACAATCTGGGCTTGGGAGGTATTATGAGGTAGTATACTTGCACCTGGTTTTGAATCCAACCTAAGCTAATAGAATGAAAGTCTACCATTTTATGACTGTAAAGGGTCCTATATGAAATGAGGTTGGATAATCTCAACCTACTTTTCTTGGCACAACACTGCCCTTAAATTGGCAATCTCAAAGTCCAGGTGAATGGCTGATACAAGGAATGGAAATGTCACACTGATGTTGTGGGGACTGTCCTCAGATTGGGATAAAAGCACATTGCTGCGGGGGTGGAACAGCAAAAGTTTTACCCTGCAGTTAACCTGTGGTATTGTTGACTTAGGATTGCTGGATGCTGACACGCATAGCTGAAATAAGAAAGTGCTCTTTTTCCCTTTGTTAATATCCCTCTCCTTGATGAGCGCAAAATGTCACAAAGATTAGATTGTGTAATCTATTGTTTGCACTGACATTCTAAATCCTATCTGTTGTTTATTCAGTTGACCAATGCTCAGCCCAATAGCCATGTGAATTATCTGTGAACACTAAGACATTAAGAACAGCAAACTTACATAGCACAAGGCGGCACACCTTCCCCTTGGGGAGTGCAAGGTTCTCTTTCCTCTAAGGATGGACATTCATTCCCACCGCCGACAGGAAATTGTTTAATACTGGACGTTCTGGTGCGGAATCCTTTAGGAGAGGTCGCACTGTAACATGTCTTTGAACATGGGCTCCACTCGGACCATTCTGAGCTTTGACAGTCCTTTGGGACTGTACAGGACTGGAAGGTGATTGGCAGTTTCTCTTGTGTGCAGAGGCTAACAGAAAAAAAACAAAGATTTAATCAGTTCAAAAGTCACTTTAGCACATTTTTTAATATTTATTAATTGAGATGCTTTCCATTTAACTACCTTATAATATAATTTACGACATTTTTGGAAAGTTAAAAATGACTCTTTCAAATCTATCAACACACCCACATTAATTAAGAAACTCACACACCAGCTCCACATTTCCAGTGGACTCCTCCCACATACTTAAAAGGTTTTGCCTACTTTCAAAGTACAAACAAAATGATCGACAGGGATGAAGTAGCTCATAGAGCCCTGTAGCGTTACAGAATGTCTGATTTATAGAGATTTTTAAAAATAGCTGGAGCAACCATATTATAATTAAAATCTTATAATCACAGGGCAGTATGTACAGGAATCAATTTCTTTCATATTTTTGATCTAGAACTGATAGTAATTCCCTTATTATACCTTTCTCATAATCATTCATAAATGAATACCAAAGAGAAATATAACTGACCCTCAAAGATTGATGAAATTCAATGAGCAGTTGTTGAAAAAATATGGCTGAACACTTATGGGAAAAGTTCTGTTGAAACTCCCATTTGATCTTAATCAGAATTGAACAACACTGCTGTATTACATTGGCACTTTGAGTAATTGGCAGCCAGTTACAGCTTAATAATGCGCAATCATCTGTTGGTTCCTATTCGAGTCCGAGCCTGCTCTGTTAAGTGCATAAGAATCATATCCTTTGAAGAGAAGTACTCTTTAGTTCACACAATTAACCTCACTATGGCAATGCAGGTAAAGCTACATCAAGACAGTTTGGCAAAGTTTCATGCAGACACAGCTTCTCAAATGGCCTGATTGAAAAATTTCATTGCAGAACTACCATATTGGTTGCCACGAATGCTTGATTGCAGCAAATGCGATACTTACTTCAGAATGATCGATTCCCATGCCAACTCATAACTTAGTAACAGTGCAATAGTGAGAAATGATATTGGCTCAGAAGATCAAGAACTTAAAACAATCAATATCACTGCAATGCAAGACCTGATGACTTGCATCCTAGGGTCTTAAAAGAAGTGGCTGCAGAGATAGTGGATGCATTGGTTGTAATCTACCAAAATTCCCTGAATTCTTCAGAGGTCCCAGTGGATTGGAAAACCGCAAATGTAATGCTGCTATTTAAGAAAGGAGGGAGACAAAAAGCAGGAAACTATAGACAATTAGCCTAACAGCTGCCATTGGGTAAAAGCTGGAGTCCATTATTTTTAGTAGTAGTAGCAGGACATTTAGAAAATCATAATACAGTCAAACAGAGCCAGCATAGTTTTATGAAAGGGAAATCATGTTTGACAAATTTGATGCAGTTCTTTGAGGATGTAATGAGCAGGATGGATAAAGGGGAACCAGTGGATGTTGTGTATTTGGATTTCCAGAAGACATTCGATAAGGTGCCATGTAAGAGGTTACGACACTAGATACGAGCTCATGGGGTTGGGGCTAATATATTAGCATGGATAGAAGATTGGCTAACTAACAGAAAACAGAGAGTCGGGATAAATGGGTCATTTTCCAATTGCCAAACTGTAACCAGTGGGGTGCCACAGGGTTCAGTGCTGGGGCATCAACTATTTACAATCTGTATTAATGACTTGGATGAAGGGACTGAGAGTAATGCAGCCAAATTTGCTGATGATACAAAGATAGGTGGGAAAGCAAAATGTGAAGGGGACACAAAGAATCTGCAAAAAGATATAGATAGGCTAAGTGAGTGGGCAATAAATTGACAGATAGAGTATAATGTGGGAAAATGTGAGGTTATCCACATTGGTAGGAAAAATACCAAAATAAATTATTTAAATGGGGAGAGATTACAAAATGCTAAGGTATAGAGTGGGTCCTTGCACATAAGAACATAAGAACACAAGAAATAGGAACAGGAGTAGGCCATACAGCCCCTCGAACCTGCTCCACCATTCAATAAGATCATGGCTGATCTGATCATGGACTCAGCTCCACTTCCCCGCCCGCTCCCCATAACCCCTTATCGTTTAAGAAACTGTCTATTTCTGTCTTAAATTTATTCAAATGTCCCAGTTTCCACAGCTCTTTGAGGCAGCGAATTCCACAAATTTACAACCCTCTGAGAGAAGAAATTTCTCCTCACCTCTGTTTTAAATGGATAGCCCCTTATTCTGAGATTATGCCCTCTAGTTCTAGTCTCCCCCATCAGTGGAAACATCCTCTCTGCATCTACTTCATCAATCCCCCTCATAATCTTATACGTGTTTGTAGGCACCTTTAGTAATGACTCCACGAGGCAGGTTATGATACATAAATTGTGTAGACCTGTCATCCTTTATTTGCAGCTCCTGAGTGACGACAACAAGCTGCGAGTTCCCTTTTATACTGGGTTACTTGCCGTGTGCAAGCAACCCCTAGGTCTCCAGCAGCAGCACTCTCTGGTGTACAGGTAAGGTGTGTACAGTACAAGGGTACATTCAATGTGGCATAACAGTGTTACAGACATCACACAGTAAACAGGCATGCATACAAAACAATACTCCCCCCTGAGCATTTTTCATATCCTTATTGTCATGACCAGGGGAGGTGATCAGAGGTGGGCTATGGGAGGTTGTGGTGAGGGTTATGTGGTTGCCAGGTGTGACCCCTGTACTTGAGGCTGGCCTCGTACGTTTCCCCTCCCTCACACACAAACCAAGTGGGTGTCACTGTTATGGGATCCCTCGGGAGATAGTCACGGCAGCAGTGGGTGGTGTGTATACACTGTGATGTGGGTAGTTGTGGGTGGTGGGCAGGGCCACAAGACTGGGTGGGTTCCTTGTCCACCAATTGGGATGAGGGTCAGGTCATCCCAGGGTTTTCCAGGGAAGCTGGAGGGTATTGGCCTCGTGCTCCTGGTGTTGGCCTTGGTGGCCAGGGGGTGTAGGGCTGGTCTGGTGCATGTTGCCATTGGTGGTGGCTGGGCTGCCCATTGACCACTGTCCCCGTAGTGGGTCTGCTCCCACTGCCTGTGTGTGTGTCCTGCAAGGGGCATCACATTAGTTCCAAAGGTCCAGGCTACATGGTCAGGTAGCGAGCTGGACCTGGGGGTTTCCACTGGGGGATTCCATTGGCATCAACATGGTCCCTGTAGGACCCAATATCCTTTGGCAGTGTCCTATCGGTATACATGACACCTTGGCTCTGATCATACATAGTCGAGCCTGCATTATACATTCTAGCATTTGCATTGTTTTTGGGTGTCCTGGTTTCAACAGACATGATTACATTAGGCATTTCACAATCTCTATCATTACTGTTAAGCATAATAAACTTGTTCTTAACCTTACTGACACTTGCATTCATATCATTAGTCACATTAGTTAAACCAGCATCACAATTCATTGTTACATTGCATACATTTTCATACTTGCACCCTTTAATCGCATCTTTAGCTTTAAAGTCCGTGTACTCAAATAGTTGAAACTTCCCTTTTAAATTTCTTTTTAAAGACCTGTAGTCCTTTATTTGCAGCTCCTGAGTGACCACAAGCTGTGAGTTCCCTTTTATACTGGGTTACTTGCCGTGTGCAAGCAACCCCTAGGTCTCCAGCAGCAGCACTCTCTGGTGTACAGGTAAGGTGTGTACAGTACAAGGGTACATTCAATGTGGCATAACAGTGTTACAGACATCACACAGTAAACAGGCATGCATACAAAACAATACTCCCCCCTGAGCATTTTTCATATCCTTATTGTCATGACCAGGGGAGGTGATCAGAGGTGGGCTATGGGAGGTTGTGGTGAGGGTTATGTGGTTGCCAGGTGTGACCCCTGTACTTGAGGCTGGCCTCGTACGTTTCCCCTCCCTCACACACAAACCAAGTGGGTGTCACTGTTATGGGATCCCTCGGGAGATAGTCACGGCAGCAGTGGGTGGTGTGTATACACTGTGATGTGGGTAGTTGTGGGTGGTGGGCAGGGCCACAAGACTGGGTGGGTTCCTTGTCCACCAATTGGGATGAGGGTCAGGTCATCCCAGGGTTTTCCAGGGAAGCTGGAGGGTATTGGCCTCGTGCTCCTGGTGTTGGCCTTGGTGGCCAGGGGGTGTAGGGCTGGTCTGGTGCATGTTGCCATTGGTGGTGGCTGGGCTGCCCATTGACCACTGTCCCCGTAGTGGGTCTGCTCCCACTGCCTGTGTGTGTGTCCTGCAAGGGGCATCACATTAGTTCCAAAGGTCCAGGCTACATGGTCAGGTAGCGAGCTGGACCTGGGGGTTTCCACTGGGGGATTCCATTGGCATCAACATGGTCCCTGTAGGACCCAATATCCTTTGGCAGTGTCCTATCGGTATACATGACACCTTGGCTCTGATCATACATAGTCGAGCCTGCATTATACATTCTAGCATTTGCATTGTTTTTGGGTGTCCTGGTTTCAACAGACATGATTACATTAGGCATTTCACAATCTCTATCATTACTGTTAAGCATAATAAACTTGTTCTTAACCTTACTGACACTTGCATTCATATCATTAGTCACATTAGTTAAACCAGCATCACAATTCATTGTTACATTGCATACATTTTCATACTTGCACCCTTTAATCGCATCTTTAGCTTTAAAGTCCGTGTACTCAAATAGTTGAAACTTCCCTTTTAAATTTCTTTTTAAAGACCTGTAGTCCTTTATTTGCAGCTCCTGAGTGACCACAAGCTGTGAGTTCCCTTTTATACTGGGTTCCATGCCGTGTGCAGGCAACCCCTAGGTCTCCAGCAGCAGCACCCTCTGGTGTACTGGTAAGGTGTGTACAGTATAAGGGTACATTCAATGTGGCATAACAGTGTTACAGACATCACACAGTAAACAGGCGTGCATACACAACAGTTTCAATAAGATCACCTCTCATTCTTCTGAATTCCAATGAGTAGAGGTCCAACCTACTCAACCTTTCCTCATAAGTCAACTCCCTCATCCGCGGAATCAACGTAGTGAACCTTCTCTGAACTGCCTCCAAAGCAAATATATCCTTTCGTAAATATGGAAACCAAAACTGCAGGCAGTATTCCAGGTGTGGCCTCACCAATACCTTTTATAGCTGTAGCAAGACTTCCCTGCTTTTATATTCCATCCCCTTTGTAATAAAGGCCAAGATACCATTAGCCTTCCTGATCACTTGCTGTACTTGCATACAATCTTTTTGCGTTTCATGCACAAGAACCCCCAAGTCTCGCTGTACTGTGACTCTTTGCAATGTTTCTCCATTTAAATAATAACTTGCTCTTTGATTTTTTCTGCCAAAGTGCATGACCTCACACTTTCCAACATTATACTCCATCTGCCAAAATTTTGCCCACTCACTTAGCCTGTCTATGTCATTTTGCAGATTATTGTATCCTCCTCACACATTGCTTTTCCTCCCATCTTTGTATCGTCAGGAAACTTGGCTACGTTACATTCAGTCCCTTCTTCCAAGTCGTTAATATAGATTGTAAATAGTTGGGCGAACATGAAACACAAAAAGTTAGCATGCAGGTACAGCAAGTAATTAGGAAGGCAAATGGAATGTTGGCCTTTATTGCAAGGGGGATGGAGTATAAAAGTAGGAAAGTCCTGCTAAACTGTACATGGCCTTGGTGAGACCATACCTGAAGTACTACGTACAGTATTGGTCCCCTAATTTAAGGAGGGATATACTTGCTTTGGATGCAGTTCAGAGAAGGTTCACGAGGTTGATCGGTTGATTCCTGAGATGAAGGGGTTTTTATATGGAGAAAGATTGAGCAAGTTCGGCCTATACTCATTGGAGTTTAGAAGACTGAGAGGTGATCTTATTGAAACATTTAAGATTAAAACATAAGAACATAAGAATATAAGAAATAAGAGCAGGAGCAGGCCATTTGGCCTCCTGAACCTGTTCTGCCATTCAATAAGATCGTGACTGATCTGATCATGGACTCAACTTTACTTTCCTGCCCGTTCCCCATAACCCTTATCGATCAAAAATCTCTCTATCTCCGCCTTAAATATATTAAATGACCCAGCCTCTACATCTCTCTGGGGCAGAGAATTCCATAGATATACAATTCTCTCAGAAGAAATTTCTCCTCATCTCAGTTTTAAATGGGCCGCCCCTTATTCTGAGACTATGGCCCCAAGTTTCGCCATGATTTGCTCATGATTTTTAGGAGCAACTGGTGTAGAATGGAGTATCTTAGAAATCGGAATTCTCGCCATTTAGTTTGCTCCAGTTCTAGTCAGTTAGAACAGTTTCACTTTGGAACAGAATTTTTTTTTCAAAAGGGGGCGTGTCCGGCCACTTACGCCTGTTTTCAAAGTTTCGTCAGTGAAAACTTACTCCAAACTACCTTAGAATGGAGTAAGTGAAGATTTTTGTACGCTCGAAAAAACCTTGTCTACACTTTAGAAAATCAGGCGTAGGTTACAAATCAGGCGTAGGGAATGGGGGAGGGGTTTAAAAGGGAAGTTTACAAACATTAAACACTTCAGTTTTACAAATAAAGAGCCATCATCAATAATAAATGATAAAAACATCAATAAATCAACCAATAAATCAATCAAAAAAAATTAATAAGAAATAATTTTTTTTTTAAATCAATAAATAAAACATTTTCTACTTACCGACTGCAGCATCGGGAGCCCTCCAACAGCGTGCTGGGATGCCCCCCCCACCCCAGTGTGTCTCTGTCAATGTCTCTATCTCTCTGTCTGTCTGTCTGTGTGTGTCTCTCATTCTCTGTCTGTCAGTGTCTGTGTTTCTGACAGCGAGGGGAGGGGGATAGAGGGAGAGAGGGGGGGAGCAGAGGGAGGGAAGGGGGAGGAAGGGGGAGGGGGGGAGGAAGGGGGAGGGGGGGAGAAAGGTGGAGGGGGAGGACGAGAAGGGGGTGAGGAGGGGAAGGGATAAGGGGGAGGGGAAAGAAAAAGGGGGAGAAGAAAAGGGGGGGAGGAGATGGGGGGAGGAGATGGGGGGGGAAAGGAGATGGGGGGAAAGGAGATGGGGGGGAAAGGAGATGGGTGGGGGAAAGGAGATGGGGAGGGAAAGGAGATGGGGAGGGAAAGGAGATGGGGGAGGGAAAGGAGATGGAGGGGGGGAAAGGAGATGGGGGGGGGAAAGGAGATGGGGGGGGGAAGGAGATGGGGTGGGGGAGGCTGAACGGGCCGGGCCCGGCAGGGCCCGTCCCCAGTACCAGATTTACAGGTAGGTGGCGTTGGGTCGGGTCGGGATCACGGGTCGGGTCGGGGGGAGGGAGGGAAAGTGAGGTCAGGTCGGCGGGGGGGGGGAAAGCGGGAGTCGGGTCGGTGTCGGGTCCGGTCCGGAGGCGGGGGGGCGGGGGAAGCGGGAGTAGGGTCAGGTCGGTGTCGGGGTCGGGTCCGGTCCGGAGGCGGGGGGTGGGGGGGGAAGCGGGAGTCGGGTCAGTGTCGGAGTCGGGTCTGGTCCAGGGGCGGGGGGGGGGGGGGGGGGGGGGGGGGGGGGGGTGGGGGGAGCGGGAGTTGGGGTCGGTGTCTGGTCCGGTCTGGAGGCGGGGGGCAGGAAGCGGGAGTCGAGTCGAGAGTCGGGTCGGGAGGAAGCAGGAGCTGGCCGTGGGAGGAGCCTTATTCATACAGCCCCAGTGAGGCCATTGGGCCAGGGCTAGGGGCTGCGTGCTTCGGCCCCTCCCACACAGTTTTGGGCGCCTGGAGCTACTGCACATGCGCGCCCACTGTAGCTCGTGCTGTGCTGCGTCGAGCTGCAAACGACCTGCAGGGAGCTGGAAAATCTGGAAGTTTTTTTTAGGCGCACTTTGTGGCGTGAAAAACGGGCGTCCAGGTCGGGACTGCGCCGTTCTAGGCACGGCTCGAAACTGGGGCCCAAAGTCCCCTAGTTTTAGTTTCCCTTATGAGTGGAAATATCCTCCCTGCATCCAGCTTGTTGAGCCCCCTCATTATGTCATATGTTTTGATAACATCACCTCTCATTCTTCTGAACTCCAATGAATATAGGCACAACCTACTCAACCTATCTTCATAAGTCAACCCCCTCATCTCCAGAATCAACGCAGTGAACCTTCTCTGAACAGCCTCCAATGCAAGTATATCCTTCCTTAAATACGGAGAAAAAACTGAACGCAGTACTCTAGGTATGGCCTTACCAATACCTTGTACAGTTGTAGCAGGACTTCTCTGCTTTTATACTCTATCCCCCTTGCAATAAAGGTCAACATTCCATTTGCCTTCCTGATTGCTTGCTGTACCTGCATATTAACTTTTTGTGTTAAATGCCCCTAGGTCCCTCTGTACTCCAGCACTTTGCAATTTTTCCCCATTTAAATTATAATTTGCTTTTCTATTTTTCCTGCCAAAGTGGATAACCTCACATATTCCCACATTATACTCCATCTGCCAAATTTTTGCCCACTCACTTAGCCTGTCTATATCGCTTTGCAGATTTTTTGTGTCCTCCTCACAATTTGCTTTCCCACCCATAGAAACATAGAAAACAGGTGCAGGAGTAGACCATTCGGCCCTTCGAGCCTGCACCACCATTCAATAAGATCACGGCTGATCGTTCACCTCAGTACCCCTTTACTGCTTTCTCTCCATACCCCTTGATCCCTTTAGCCGTAAGGGTCATATCTAAACTCTCTCTTGAATATATCCAACGAACTGGCATCAACAGCTCTCCAGTAGGAAATTCCACAGGTTAACAACTCTCCGAGTGAAGAAGTTTCTCCTCATCTCAGTCCTAAGTGTCCCCTGGTTCTGGACTTCCCCAACATCGGGAACATTCTTCCTGCATCTAACCTGTCAAGTCCTGTCAGAATTTTATGTTTCTATGAGATCCCCTCTCATCCTTCTAAACTCCAATGAATACAGGCCCAGTCGATCCAGTCTCTTCTCATATGTGAGTCCTGCCATCCGGGGAATCAGTCTGGTGAACCTTCACTGCAGTCCCTCAATAGCAAGAATATTCTTCCTCAGATTAGGAGACCAAAACTGAACACAATATTCCAGGTGAGGCCTCACCAAGGCCCTGCACAACTGCAGTAAGACCTCCCTGCTCCTATACTTAAATCCCCTAGCTATGAAGGCCAACATACCATTTGTCTTCTTCACCGCCTGCTGTACCTATATGCCAACTTTCAATGACTGATGTACCATGACACCCAGGTCTCGTTGCACCTCCACTTTTCCGAATCTGCTGCCATTCAGATAGTATGCTGCCTTCGTGTTTCTGCCACCAAAGTGGATAACCTCACATTTATCCACATTATACTGCATCTGAGATGCATTTGCCCACTCACCTAATCTGCCCAAGTCACCCGGCAATCTTTTAGCGTACTCCTCACAGCTCACATCGCCACCCAGCTTAGTGTCATCTGCAAACTTGGAGATATTACACTCAATTCCTTCATCTAAATCATTGATGTATATTGTAAATAGCTAGGGTCCCAGCACTGAGCCCTGCGGTACCCCACTAGTCACTGCCTGCCATTCTGAAAAGGACCCGTTTATTCCGACTCTCTGCTTCCTGTCTGCCAACCAGTTCTCTATCCACGTCAATACATTACCCCCAATACCATGTGCTTTGATTTTGCACACCAATCTCTTGTGTGGGAACTTGTCAAAAGCCTTTTGAAAGTCCAAATACACCACACATCCACTGGTTCTCCCTTGTCCACTCTACCAGTTACATCCTCAAAAGAATCTAGAAGATTTGTCAAGCATGATTTCCCTTTCATAAATCGATGCTGACTTGGACCGATTCTGTCACTGGTTTTCAAATGCGCTGCTATTTCATCTTTAATAATTGATTCCAACATTTTCCCCACTTCTGATGTCTTACGGCTAAAGGGATCAAGGGGTATGGAGAGAAAGCAGTAAAGGGGTACTGAGGTGAACGATCAGCCATGATCTGTTTTCTCTCTCCCTCCTTTCTTAAAAAGTGGTGTTACATTAGCTACCCTCCAGTCCATAAGAACTGAAGCAAAGTCGATAGACTGTTGGAAAATATTCACCAATGCATCCACTATTTCTAGGGCCACTTCCTTAAGTACTCTGGGATGCAAACTATCAGGCCCCAGGGATTTATTGGTCTTCAATCCCATCAATTCCCCTAACATAATTTCCCGTCTCAGGATTTCCTTCAGTTCCTCCTTTTCACTAAACCCTCGGTCCCCTAGTATTTCCAGAAATTTATTTGTGCCTTCCTTCGTGAAGACAGAACCAAAGTATCTAATCAACTGGTCTGCCATTTCTTTGTTCCCCATTATAAATTTACCTGAATCTAACTGCAAGGGACCTACATTTGTCTTCACTAATCTTTTTCTCTTCACATATCTATAGAAACTTTTGCAGTCAGTTTTTATGTTCCCAGCAAGCTTCCTCTCGTACTCTATTTTCCCTCTCCTAATTAAAGCCTTTGTCCTCCTCTGGTGAATTATAAAATTCTCCCAGTCCTCAGGTTTGCTGCTTTTGCTGGCTAATTTGTATGCCTCTTACTTGGATTTAACACTATCCTTAATTTCCCTTGTTAGCCACGGTTGAGACATCTTCCCCATTTTATTTTTACTCCAGACAGGGATGTATAATTGTTGAAGTTCATCCATGTGATCTTTAAATGTTTGCCATTGCCTATCCACCGTCAACCCTTTAAGTATCATTCGCCAGTCTATTCTGGCCAATTCACGTCTCATACCATCGAAGTTACCTTTCCTTAAGTTCAGGACCCTTGTCTCTGAAGTAACTGTGTCACTCTCCATCTTAATAAAGAATTCCACCATTTTATGGTCACTCTTCCTCAAGGGACCTCACACAACAAGATTGCTAACTGGTCCTTTCTCATTACACATCACCCAGTCTAGGATGGCCAGCCCTCGAGTTGGTTTCTCGACATATTGGTCTCGAAAACCATCCCGAATACACTCCAGTAAATCCTGCTCCACCACATTGCTACCAGTTTGGTTAGCCCAATCAATATGTAGATTAAAGTTGCCCATGATAACTGCTGTACCTTTACTGCACGCATCCCTAATTTCTTGTTTGATGCTGTCCCCAACCTCACTACTACTGTTTGGTGGTCTGTACACAACTCCTACTAGCATTTTCTGCACTTTGGTATTTCGTAGCTCCACCCATACCGATTCCACTTCATCCAAGCTCATGTCCTTCCTTACTATTGCGTTAATTTCCTCTTTAACCAGCAACGCCAACCCACCTCCTTTTCCTTTCTGTCTATCCTTCCTGACTATTGAATACCTCTGAATGTTGAGTTCCCAGCCTTGGTCACCCTGGAGCCATGTCTCCGTGATGCCAATTATATCATATTTGTTACTTGCTGCCTGCGCAGTTAATTCGTTCACCTTATTACGAATACTCCTCACATTGAGGCACAGAGCCTTCAGGCTTGTCTTTTTTAGCACACTTTGCCCCTTTAGAATTTTGCTGTAAGGTGGCCTTTTTGGCTTTTTGCCTTGGGTTTCTCTGCCCTCCACTTTTACTTTTCTTCTGTCTATCTTTTGCTTCTGCCCCCATTCTACTTCCCTCTGTCTGCCTGCATAGGTTCCCATCCCCCTGCCATATTAGTTTAACCCCTCCCCAAACACTACTAGCAAACACTCCCCCTTGGACATTGTTTCCGATCCTGCCCAGGTGCAGACCATCCGGTTTGTACTGGTATCACATCCCCCAGAACCGGTTCCAATGTCCCAGGAATTTGACTCCCTCCCTTCTCCTCAAGCCACGTATTCATTTGAGCTATCCTGCTATTCCTACTCTGACTAGCACGTGGCACTGAAATTGCTACCTTTCAGGTCCTACTTTTTAATTTAGCTCCTAGCTCCCTAAATTCATCTTGTAGGACCTCATCTCATTTTTTTTACCTATATCTTTGGTACCTATATGCACCACGACAACTGGCTGTTCACCCTCCCCCTTCAAAATGTCCTGCAGCTGCTCTGAGACATCCTTGACCCTTGCACCAGGGAAGCAACATACCATCCTGGAGTCTCGATTGCGGCCGCAGAAACGTCGATCATACATCTTTGTATTATCAGCAAACTTGGCTGCATTACACTCAGTCCCTTCATCGAAGTCATTAACATAGATTGTATATAGTTGAGGACCCAGCAACGATCCCTGCGGCTCCTCCCACTAGTTACAGTTTGCCAACCGGAAAATTACTCATTTATCCTGACTCTCTGTTTTCTGTTAGTTAGCCAATGCTCTATCCATGCTAATATATTAGCCCCAACCCCGTGAGCTTTTATCTTGTGCAGTAACCTGTTATGTGGCACCTTATCGAATGCCTTCTGGAAATCCAGATACACCACATCCACTGGTTCCCCCTTTTCCACCCTGCTCATTACATCCTCAAAGAACTCCAGCAAATTTGTCAAACATGATTTCCCTTTCATAAAAGTACACTGACTCTGCTTGATTGAATCATGCTTTTCTAAATGTCCCGCTACTGCTTCCTAAATAATGGACTGCAGCATTTTCCCAACGACAGATTTTGGGCGAACTGGTCCATAGTTTCATGCTTTTTGTCTGCCTCGTTTTTTAAATATGGGCACTACGTTTGCAGTTTTCCAATTGGCTGCGACTGCCCCAGAATCCAGGGTATTTTGGTATATTACAACCAATGCATCCACTATCTCTGCAGCCAGTTTTTCTGAGGGGCCTTGACATGGTAAATGCAGAGAGGATGTTTACCCTCATTGGGGAATCTAGAATTAGGGAGCATAATTTCAGAATAAGGGGTCGCCCATTTAAAACGGAAATGATGAGGAATTTCTTCTCTCAGAGGGTCGTAAATCTTTGTAATTCTCTACCTTAGGGAGCAGTGGAGGCTGAGTCATAAATATATTTAAGGTAACGATAGACAGATTTTTGAATGATAAGGGAGTCAAGGGTTATGGTGAGCGGGCAGGGAAGTGGAGTTGAAGATCAGATCAGCCATGATCATATTGAATGGCGGAGCAAGCTTGAGGTGCCAAATGGGCTACTCCTGCTCTTACTTTTTTATGTTTCTCATGAGTAATGAATTAGAATAACATTTCAAATAAAATATAGCATTCAAGAAAAATAGCACAAAAATAACCAGTAATATAGAAATATGAAATTTTAGGATTAAAAAAAAACTATTTGATCCAACAGACCTATAACTTTTGATTGATCTGCACAGCATCTTCATGTTATCTCAACATATCTCTCAATTATTGTTCTCCCCCAATACACATCTTGAAACCATTTTGTACTGTTTGCTCCCCTGGCAACTTATTCCTCATTGACTTGTTTGAACTTTTGTGTTGAATTGTTTTTAGTTATAATTCTATACTGCTGTAATCAACATAGAATCACAGAATCATAGAAATTTACAGCATAGAAGAAGGTCTTTCAGTCCATCGTGTCTGTGCCAGCCGACAAAGAGCTATCTCATTTCCAGTTCTTGGTCCGTAGCCTTGCAGGTTACGGCACTTCAAATGCATATCCAAGTACTTTTTAAATGCGATGAGGGTTTATACCTCTGCCACCCTTTCAGGCAATGAGTTCCAGACCCCCACCACCCTCTGGGAGATAAATCCTCTCCTAAAATCCCCACTAAACCTCCTACCACTTACTTTAAATCTATGCCCCCTGGTTATTGGTCTCTCTGCTAAGGGGAATAGGCCCTTTCTATCCACTCTATCTAGTCCCCTCATAATTTTATACACCTCAATTAGGTCTCCCCTCAGCCTCCTCGGTTCAAAAGAAAACAACCCCAGCCTATCAAATCTTTAATATAATTGTAAGGCTGCCCTCCAAGAGAGGAATTCCACCTGACAACCCCCACTTCAATAGCTAAAATTCTCCAGTCCAGGCAACATCCTCGTAAATCTCCTCTATACCCTCTCTAGTGCAATCACATCCTTCCTGTAATGTGGTGAACAAAACTGCACGCAGTACTCTCGAAGTGACTGTGATATATTCTTACTACATCATTAACAAACACACTCTACACTAAAATGGCTCTGAACAGAAAACTATCATGTGATTTTGCCACATGATCCTTTATTATTTACATCAGTAGCTGCAGTAGCACGTTAGTCCATTAGGTGGAGCAGTGGTCCATTAGTGGAGTGCTATTACACTTCTTCTATTGAAGAAGTAATCATAACAAAATAATCATCATACATAACTTGTATGGTTTTGCACAACAAAAGATATGGGGCTAGAACCTCCATTTTTGAGGTTATCGCCCAAAAATGGGCATTATTTCCGGCGTGGGCGGCAAAAAAGGATTTTCAGACCACCGGCTTCTCGCCCATTCTCAAAACACCTAGTTTACATTTTTGAAAATGGGCGTTATCGTGAACGATCTCAAATGGGCGGTAGCGTAAAATTTTTTTGACCTTCTGCCATAAAGTGTGGCCGTCCGTAGCAATGATATGGCAACGCACGATTCCCGCGATTCTGGAAGTCTAGGGTCACCATGACATGCGCAGAAGAGGAGACAGAGAGAGAGAGGGAGCTCAGAGGGACTGAAGGCGTGGCTGGGTGTGGTGTGGCTGCTTTGGGAGGAAGGAGGGAGACTTTAGAGCTTCACAGCAAGTAAGCAAACAAAAAGTAGCTGTTACCAGCCACATATTTGACCGAATTTGCCCTATAATGGAGGGAGAGGAGGAGGCATCACAGCATGCTGTGTAGACTGACACTGCAGAGAGCAGTGAGGTGGGATAAGAGCAAATTGGAGGCCACAAAAGAGCCAGGAGGTTCTCGGACGAGGCAAATGCCTCCCTCCTGCAAGAGGTTGAGTCACACTGAGGTGATTTGACACAGGGAGGGTGTGGGAAACCCACCCCAAAGGTCTACCAGAGGATATGGACCGAGACAGCAGAGGTGGTCCTCTCGGCGACCAACGAGGTGCGTGAGGGCAACCAATGCCTCAAACGATGGAACGACCTTGTGGGATCCGCAAGAGTAAGTATTACATTGATTTACATGCATTTATGTATTTGTATAATTTGATTTGTAACAGTCATGAGTGACAATCAGCAGATGTGAAGTCTTGCACTTTTACCGGGAATGTTTTACTCAAAGCCTGCGGTCATGGTGTACGTCTTTAGGTAAAGAATGATAATAATCATAATAACATCTGTTGGTTATGTGTTGTATCAGTCTCTGTGACAGTATCTAGCAATGATATCACGCAGTGATCTCATGCCATGTCATCCTTTTACAGAAGAAGCTATCGACGATGAGGTCGATGCAGAGGCAAACCGGTGGGGGGCCACCAGTCCCCAGCGTCATCACAGAGATGGAGGAGCGAGTATGGGGAAGCACCCCGGACAGCCACGGATGCATCTGCAGATCCTGAAGTTATGCCACGTGAACAAAGCTTACACCATTGCGTGATGTAAAGTCAATAGATGCCACACCAACTCATATCTGCCCAATCATATATGATAGATGATTTCTAAAAGTTTCATAGAAATAATGCTGGCCGAATGAAAATCATTGCAATACACAATGTGTTGATGGTGATGAAATGTGATGTTTGCGATGATTTTGAGAGAGATGGTGCTTTTGTCGTGCATATGCTGGACTCACCTTGTCACCCTAGCACACCCGTTTCCTCTAACAACCTCATTTGTGTCTTACAGCTCAGCTAGCAGTGCGGCCCCAGGCATGGCCACAGAGGCCAGAAGGTGGGGATACGGGGCAGGAGTCGGCGGATGATCCTACTACATCTGGTGCTGAGGAGCTCCGATTGTAACCCGTCAATCCGCTGGGTCTGTTTCCACAGATGAGAGCGCGGACTTTGAAGAACCTGCATCGCTACGCTCCAGAAAGCATTCCACCCCAAGGCCATCTATTGGTCCTCCGGTCATTCCTGCCTCCACTCTGGAGGGCCGGTCCCAAGCACCTCTTCACAGGGCACCCCATTTGTCCCCAGGACGGCGTCGACCCCGCAGAGTTCTCGTGGACACGGCAGGTCTGTTCCACGAGCACGACATGACAGTGAAGAGATGGTACAGTTCTCCAGGAGGACGGTAGACATTGGTGAACAGCTCATCAAAGCTTTGGGGGGCATATCCCGACACCTGGCCACCATGACCGAGTACATTCCGGGCATGGCGGAGTCCCTGGATGCAATAGCCAGGAACACTGCTGCCAGAGAATGTGGCACTCCACCCCTAGGTTCTGCACCACCACTGTGAATGACAGATGAGAGCAAGGACCGAGATCCTGCTTCTGCATTAGAGAATGTTGCCCCCTCGGCACCCACCGCTCCTGTACCCATCTAACCAACGCATCCGCGTTCATCCCCTCCAAAGAGGCACCGCCTGAGGAGCTCCTCACCCAGGCACCGTGAAGTGAGGAGGGGAAGGGGTGGAGGGGGGAGAAGGAGAGAGGGGAAGGAAAGTGAGGTGCATGTGCGCAGGTGATGGTTGTGCTATATCTCCATCTGGGTGTCTGCAATTTGTTGCAATGTATGGGGGCTGGGGACCAAATCTTTGTATTCTGTGTTGCTGAACATGTTGAACATGCGATTGATGTCAATGGTGGAAAAAGTGGGATGTGGGCAGGGGTTGCGTGTTATTGGCTGTGATACTTATGATTTCAGACCAATGTTGGTATTAAACTTTTGTTATTGAACATAACCTTGTTGCGCATTGTCTCAAATAGTTGGACCATTACACACTGGTGATTCCTGACCATGAAAGGGTTAAATACAATTTATCAATCAACGTAAACTTTAACTGGCACGAAGTTGATGGGCACCATTGATGTCTGAGCTGCACACACACAGCAGTGTGTCAGCATTGTCACTCACATCAGTGTTCTTTCAGTCAATATTGTGGCCGATATGTGTGCGAGGTGGTGAAATTGAAGATGGGCGATCTCCATGGCTGCTAGTTTGGGTAAATATGCTCTTTATGACAAAAAACAGTCGCCGGGCGTTAATATTGAATCTCGGCGTTAATTCTGTTCGGAAAGTAACACTAAGCAATATTATAGACGTGGAATTCGCCCATTCTGTTGATTCCGCCCAAAAAAAGTCTCCTAAAAAGCCCGTCAGTTTCCATTTTGTCGCAGAATGGGTGATATATGGGCGTTATACATCATTTCAGCGGTAAAATGGGCATTAAGTGGGCGTTAAGCATGCAAAAAAAGTGGAGGTTCTATCCCATGGACTTAATTTTCCATATATACAAATCAAACTTAACCACTGTTACGCTGTTTCGAAGAGGATACCTTCGCTCTTGAACAGAACTTTCCGATCTTGGTGTTGAACATAGACTCATTCTAGGATGATCTTCAGAAGAATTGTTTTCCAAGGACTACCCTTGATCTACATTTGGACTCTCTTCATCTTCAGACTGTTTGTCTGCCTGACTCGGACTCAGACTTAAATTCTGACTTTCTCTTGGATTTGTTTCTAGTACACCTGATGTAGGATCTGCTACTGGTACTCTACTTGTAACAAGACTATCTGACTCACCAGAAATAATTGAATCATTCCAACTTTCAATTCCTTCTACATCTGTAGGTAAAATATGATCAATGTGAAAAAACCTAACCTATCCACAGTTGGTCAGACATCTTCACTAAATATGTGCAAGGGCCACGTATCTACACTACTCTTTCTGGTAACCGCTTTAACCATTTATGGTGATGGTTCATCCCTCTAACCTTCTGATTCAATTTCACAATTCTCTCTCTTACTCTACCTCTATCATGACTCTCTATCTGTCTTAATTGTTTCTCTTCTACTGACGAAGCCAAATTTGGCTTCAACAATGAGAACCTGGTTCATGGCTGTCGTTTGAGAAACAACTCTGCTGGTGTTCTGCCAGTAGTTGTCTGAAGAGTATTACGATAAGTAATTAGTTTGTGGTCCAACAACAACTGTTGTTTCTTTCGATTTGGATCCAACATTTGCTTGAATAGGGCACGTTTTACAATTTATACTGTGCGCTCTGCTGCACCATTTTAAGCAGCGTGGTACAGTAGAACTTTGGTACGTTTCACACCATTTCTGCTCATGAACTGTGCAAATTCTTTTGAACAAAATTGGGGCCCATTGTCAGACAACAATTTCTTATAGGAGGCCATATGAAGAAAACAATCTTCGCAAATTGTCTAGTGTTGTACTCGTTATTTTCCGCATCGGAAACACCTCTACGCACTTCGACTGACTATCAATTACTATGAACATTTGTTTTCCCTCTAGCTCAGCAAAATCTATATGTAACCTTTGCCACACCCTGGAAAGCCATTTCCATGGCTGTAATGGTACTGATGGTGATTTCTTGCTTACCGATTGACATATTGTATACTGCCTATTGATACATTTATATCTTTATCTAAACCTGGCCACCATAAGTAACAGCATGCAAAAAAACTCTTGGTCAAGCACATTCCCAGGTGCTGGTCATGAAGATCTCCAAACAATTTGAACCTGAACTTATTTGAGATAACTACTCTTGCACCCCACATGATACATCTTTTTTCCCCTGATAATTCATTCCTAAGAAAGAAGTATGGATGAATATATTTCTCTGCTACTTGGTTTGGCCAGCCATTTGCTATATAATTATAATCTTTGACATAACTGGGTCACGTTTGGTTGCTCTACCAATCTCTTCAGCTGTGACTGACAGTTCATCAATGTATGAAAAATAGAACACTTCTTCCCTATTGGGTGTAACTTGTGATGGGGATGGCAACCTGGTCATAGCATCAGCATTACCATCTGACTTAGGTACAACAACAATGGGTGTAGCCCAATCACTTAGATTTACCTTCGAGATAATGTTCTCAGTTTTTAGTCTTTTGCGTTCTTGCTCAACTTTCTCCTTGAGTGTGTATGATATGGGACATGGCTTGCAGTAAATTATCTAGCATCCTTCTGCACTCTTACACTCACCTTGAAGTCTTGGATTTGACTGCCTGTTTCACAAAACATCTTCAGATACTGCTTGATAATTCCAATCCAGCTTCAGTGATCCCAACCAATTTTCCCCTAGCAAGGCAGGCTTGTCTCCTGCCACTACTATGAGAGGCAAGCTCTGAAGCTGATCCTTATATTTCACTGGTATGGTGATATGTCATACAACAGGAATTTGCTCTCCTGAATCACCTCGCAGCTATATCTTCGATTTCTCCAGTGGAAAATCACGTAACTTTTTGAGATATAGCAATTCCGGTACTATGCTCATGGATGCAATAGTGTCATTTTCCATGGGTATCCTGGTTCCTGCAACGTCTAATTGAATGATGATACATTCCGAATCAATGTTAGATACCCTTGTGCTCCTGATGATGGTGTATCTCCAAAACCTCCTTGTTCTGCTGCTTGTCTTCAATGCTATGTAATGTCTGAAGAAACATTCTGCTTTCACATATGGACAACTTTGAGAAATGTGTTGTCCCAGGCACCGATAGCACGACTTCAATGCGTTTTTACCTTGGCCAGTTGCTGAGACCTTGTTGCTCCAACTGCCTTATACTTTTAACCTGCAGGAATTCACCTCAGTTGTCTGATGACTGGAAGTGGTGCAAAATTCTCAGGAGTATTGGTCGGTCATATCCATTGATATAGCTGTCTGACAAGCTAAAATCAAAAGTCAAGTTAGGGGTTGTCAATAACTTTCTTCTGATTGCTTCATTTTTCATCCCACAAACAAAGCGGTCACGCAGAGAGTGGTGAACCTGTGGAATTCTCTACCACAGAAAGTTGTTGAGGCCAATTCACTAAGTATATTTAAAATGGAGTTAGATGTAGTCCTTACTACTAGGGGGATCAAGGGGTATGGCGAGAAAGCAGGAATGGGGTACTGAAGTTTCATGTTCAGCCATGAACTCATTGAATGGCGGTGCAGGCTCGAAGGGCCAAATGGCCTACTCCTGCATCTATTTTCTATGTTTCTATGCAATGCTCGGTCCTGATAGTTTCCGAAGTGACAGTGAATAGATACTTTTTTATCGCTACAATGAACTCACTGATACCCTCGTCAATTAATTGATCTTGTATTCGAAAACAATAACTTTCAGCAATTTCCAGGGTCTCAGGACAGTAGTGCTGTTCTAACTTGTTTAGAATCTCGGTCAGTGCTTTGTCCTTTGGCTTGACTGGAACAAGCAAATTTCTCAGGGTTTCATACACCTCGGATCCTGTTTCAAGAAAATAGCCCATTTCCTTTTTAAAACCACCCAGTTATCTATATCATCATCGGGGACTTCGACGATAGTACTTGCAGTGAAAACTATTTCTAGCCGCTCCGAAAATCTCTCGGTCACGCTGGAACTCACCCAAGCGCCTTATTGTTTACATAAGCATGGCCGTCTGTACTCTGGCAGTGTCGACAGTTCAGCCAAGTGTGCTTGTAATTTACCTTGGATTTTTAACTGTTCTGGAAAACAAGGAACCTCAAATTCTCTCTGTTGGTTGGCAGGAACATCAACCAACAAAAAGTTTAGTTTGGAAATCCAGAAATCCTATTCTCGTCACCAATGTGATATATTCTTACTACATCACTAACAAACAGACTCTACGCAAGTTGGCTCTTAATAGAAAACTGTCATCATGTGACTTTGCCACATGATCCTTTATTATTTACGTCAGTAGTTGCAGTACCACAGTAGTCCACTAAGTGGAACAGTATTCTACCAGGGGGAGCTCTATTACAGTGGCGTAGTTTGTTTTTTTATACAATTCAAGCATAACCTCCCTGCTCTTATATTCTATGCCTCGACTAATAAAGCAAGTATACCGTATGTCTTCTTAACCACCTTATCTACCTGTCCTGAGGAGCTAAATGGCCTACTGCTGCTCCTATTTTTTATGTCCTTATGTTCTTATGTTCAGGGATCTGTGGACATGCACTCCAAGGTCCCTCTGTTCCTTTACACTTCTCAGTGTTGTACCATTTATTGTGTATTTCCTTGCCTTGTTAGCCCTCCCCAAATGCATTATCTCATATGTCCCCGGATTGAATTCCATTTGCAACTGTTCATTGCTATCTCCCTTCAGTCTACAGCTTTCATTATGAACCGCACGGCCAATTTTTGTATCACCTTCAACTTCTTAATCATACCCCCTACATTCAAGTCCAAATCACTGATATATACCACAAAAAGCAAGGGACTTGTACTGAGCCATGCAGAACCCCACTGGAAACAACCTTCCATGCACAAAAACACCCATCGACTATTACCCTTTGCTTCCTGCCCCTGAGCCAATTTTGAATCTAACTTGCCACTTTGCCTTGGATCCCATGGGCTTTTACTTTCACTTTACTTTTGCTTTTACTTTTACATGTAAGGAATTAAATTGGTGTCACGTGCGGTACTTCTTAAAATGGGAACACATCAGTTTAGATGCAGACATACCAGCTACACTATTCTTTTATATGTGAATCGATAAAACTGACAAGAGAAATTGCCAGGTATCGGTTAACTGGAATACTTGCAGTCAATGACAAGTATTTTAGAAAATTAATAAAGACTGGCTTTCTATCTATTCAATTTTGTAGAGATTCTTGGTTTAGCTACAATATGGTTTTGATCTGAGTCGAATCCAAGATGCTTGGTTTTTAATGCACAAAGTGCCTGCACCTCTTTTTGTAAAAAAGAGGAAAAGCTGGGGCTAGTTAAACAATGGTTGGGAACAGATCTCTTATTAATTTCACTTGGGAAGAATGGCCGGTCATTAATTTTACCAGATTGAGACAAATAAATATTCTATTAACACATTCCGATGATTCCAGAATGCGTTCATATACGGTATGCAAAAATATTTACTCAGTGGGGGTTGTCAGGTGGTATTCCACTCATGGAGGGCAGTGCCAGTTTAGTTGGCAGATTTACTGATAAACCTTTAGACAAGGTAGGGAATGGTAAGACAAGCCCCCTATCTTCCTGTTGATAGAGGATAAAATAAAACAAGAAATACTGGGGTTAGGTCAGTCAGTCTAGTTACATCTCGGAAGAGAGCCTCATCTACCAAAATAAATCCTGCTCATCTTGAGCTCAGAACTGGGGAGAACCAGGTAGCTGACTGGGAAGTTAAGTTAGGTCACTAACGTGAGATAGTGTGGCATGGTTTATTTTTCCCCCTTATTCACAAAGAGGGATTTGAAATTAAGTGCAGTAAATTAGGTTTGGTTCTAATTGTTACTCTGGACCATAGTAACATAGGAACAGGATTAGGCAGGCCATTTAGCCCCTCAAGCCTGTTCCTCCATTCAATGACATCATGGCTGATCTGTGACCTAACTCCATACCCACCTTTGGCCATATCCATTAACACCTATAGTTAACAAAAATCTAACAATCTCAGATTTAAAATGAACAATGAATCATTCTGGTAAACCTATGCTGCACTCCCTTCAATGCCAATATATCCTTTCTAAGGTGTGGTGCCCAGAATTGTACATTCGCTTGCTGTAATGATTTATATGTGGCCTGGTCTAAGTGAAGTTTGTTCAATCTAGCCACTGACAGATGTTAATGCAAATGCGTGAAAAACATAATCCAGTCCAGATCAAATGTAGGTTATATTGTTATGGCCCCAGGTTACGCTGTTGTAAGACAAGATATTGGGCAATATAGGAACACGACTGAACATATGATCATAGAATCCTAGAATCACAGAGGTTTACAGCACGGAAGGAGGCCATTTTGGCCTATTGTATCTGTGCCGGCCAACTCGAGGCTATCCAGCCTAATCCCACTTTCCAGCTCTAGTCCGTGACCCTGCAGGTTACGGCACTTCAAGTGCACATCCAAGTACTTTTCAAATGTGGTGAGGGTTTCTGCCCCTGCCACCCTTTCAGGCAGTGAGTTCCAGACCCCCACTGCCCTCTGTGTGAAGACATTTCCCCTCAAATCCTCTCTGAACCTTCTACCAATTACTTTAAATTTATGTTCCCAGGTTGTTGACCCCTCTGCTAAGGGATTTTCATCCACTATATCTAGGCCCCTCATAAATTTATACACCTCAATGAGGTCTCCCCTCTGCCTCCTCTGTTCCAAGGAAAACAAATCCAGCCTATCTAATCTTTCCTCATAGCCAAGATTCTCCACTCCTGGCAACATCCTCATAAATCTCCTCTGTACCCTCTCCAGTGCCATCACGACCTTCCTGTAATGCAGTGACCAGAACTGCACGCAGTACTCCAGCTGTGGCCTAACCAGTGTTTTATACAGTTCAAGCATAACCCCCCTGCTCTTGTATTCTAAGCATCGTCTAATAAAGGAAAGCATTCCGTATGCCTTCTTAACCACTTTATCTACCTGCTACTTTCAGGGATCTGTGGACATGCATCCAAGGTCCCTTTGTTCCTTTACACTTCTCAGTATTCTACCATTTAATGTGCATTCTCTTTCCTTGTTAGCCCTCCCCAAATGCATTACCTCACACTTCTCTGGATTAAATTCCATTTGCCACTGTTCTGCCCACCTGACCAGTTGATTAATATCTTCCTGCAGTCCGCAGCTTTCTTCTTCATTATCAACAACACAGTTGATTTTAGTATCATCTGCAAACTTCTTAATCATACCCCCTATATTCAAGTCTAGATCATTGATGTATATCATGAAAAGCAAGGGACCTAGTACTGAGCCCTGCAGAACCCCACTGGAACAATTTATCTAACATCAATTGCCACTTGCGGAAGAGCGTTCCACACTTTAGTGTGTATAAGTATTTCCTAATTTCACTCCTGAAAAGTCTGGCACTAATTTTTAGACTAGGCCCCTGAGTCCTAGGGCTGGATGTTCGGCAGGTTTGTGACCGGGTTTATGCCGCTATTTGACCCTCCGTGGCGAAAATCCGGCTGCAAAGCCCAGGGTGGGATCCTCGGGTACCTGTTTGCGACAGCGCTTTCAAGTACCGCTGGGGAGAGGTGTGTCAACGTGCAACGACTCGGATTGTGTTTACGACCGAGTTTCGGCACTTTCCCGACCCAAAGGCCGCGCCCAGAATAGCGACAGGTCAAACCTGTCATTGCAGCCTTGCCAGCAGCGGTAATTATGAAAACCTGCAAAAAAGGTAAGTTAAAGTTTTAATTTTTTAATTTTTCTGCAGCAATCACATAGTTAAGGGTCTTGTAAATGTTTTGGAATGTTTTTGTAATGTTTTTTGGATTTTTTTTTTCTCTTTTCCCCCCTCCCAAGGCCTCTCTCACAACGCTCCTGGCCCTGGACTCCTGCACTACTGCCCAGTCCTCCTCTTCTGTCTGCTGGTCACCCATTGCCTCTCTGCCTGCACACTCTTAAGCTGAGGGGTGATCACCTCTAGAAATGTGCTATCCACGTAGCTCTCAGTCTCGCGGATGCATCGCAGTGACTCCAGCCGCCGTTCAAGTTCCGACATGCGGAGCTTGAGTTGGTGCAGCTGGAGACACCTCCTGCAAACATGGTCGTCCCAGCTGCGCGAAGCATCCAGGACTTCCCAAATGCTACAGGGTGTGCAGTCCACGAGAATGAGCTGCCCGTCCATTCCTCTAGTTAGACACAGAACTATTGAGCAAAAATAATGATGTGGGAACCACTTATGTGAGTTAGCAACACCACTAAATCAAAAAGAATGTCTAGGACAGACCAAAGATTTATAACACCTTCATTTATTATTGATGAATAGTGTTATGTATGGAGAGAGTCAAGCTGAACACTGTGAGCTCAAAATAAAGTGTGACCTTAGTCTTTTATTGCAGGTCTCCAGAGTGCCTCTCCAATCTGTGAAGCCTCCTTAAATACCTGTGCTCCCAAGGGATTATGGGATCCCTTGGGACTCCAGGGGATGATCCCTCTGGAGGCTGTAGAGAGTAAATAAAAACTCACATATATAACAACACTCCGCCGCCCCCCCACCTCCCACCCCAAAGTCAATAGTGTAACTATTTACAATTTGAGTCGATCTTGGGCCCTTCTTGTCCTGGTTGATCGTCTCGGTGTGAAAGCAGGTATTGTTGAATCATTTGTTGGGCCCTCACTCGGCTGCTGTGCAGCTGGTCTTGCTGGGCTGCCTGGTGTGTTGGGTCCTGCTGGGCTGCTGTGGATAATGGGTTCTGCTTCGTGGTCAACCGTACTGCCGGTTGCCACTGGTGTGTATGTTGGAGGATCAAAAAAGGTAGTGTCCAAGGTGGGTTGCTCAGGATAGTCTGTGACTTTGAGTTTGATTTGGTCCAAGTGTTTCCGGTGAATAAGTCCATTTGAAAGTTTGACCCGAAACACCCTGCTTCTCTCTTTGGCCACGACAGTGCCAGGAAGCCAATTGGGACCTTGTCCATAATTCAATACAAAAACAGGATCATTGATTTCAGTCTCGCTTGACACATTTGTGCTATTATGGTATGTACTTTGTTGAAGCTGCCTGCTCTCTATCTGTTCATGTAGATCAGGGTGAACTAACGAGAGCCTTGTCTTAAGTGTTCTTTTCATGAGCAGTTCAGCAGGTGGGATCCCAGTGAGCGAGTGGGGTCTCGTGCAGTAGCTAAGCAGGACTCGGGATAGGCGAGTCTGCAGCGAGCCTTCAGTTACCCTCTTCAAGCCTTGCTTGATGGTTTGCACTGCTCTCTCTGCCTGACCATTGGACGCTGGTTTAAACGAGGCAGATGTGACATGTTTGATCCAGTTACGGGTCATAAATTCTTTGAACTCAGCACTGGTAAAACATGGCCCATTGTCAGTCACCAGGACATCGGGTAAGCCGTGAGTAGCAAACATGGGCCGCAGCCTTTCAGTAGTGGTAGCGGACGTGCTAGCCGACATTATCTCACATTCAATCCACTTGGAATACACGTCTACAATTACAAGGAACATTTTACCCAAGAACGGGCTTGCATAGTCGACGTGTACCCTTGACCATGGTCTGGAGGGCCAAGACCATAAACTTAGCGGCGCCTCCTTGGGTAAATTGGTTAACTGCGAGCATGTATTACATCTGTGAACGCAGGACTCTAAGTCCGCATCGATACCGGGCCACCACACGTGGGATCTGGCTATCGCTTTCATCATTACGATGCCTGGGTGGGTACTGTGGCCGTCATTGATGAAGGTGTCTCTGCTCTTCTTGGGGACCAATACTCGATTGCCCCACAGAAGGCAGTCTGCCTGGATAGACATTTCATCTCTGCGCCACTGGAACGGCTTTATCTCTTCCTGCATTTCCACTGGGACACTGGACCAGCTCCCGTGAAGCACACAGCTTTTGACTAAAGATAATAAGAGGTCCTGGCTTGTCCAGGTTTTGATCTGCCGGACAGTGACGGGTGATTGCTCACTCTCAAATGCTTCCATAACCATGGCTAGATCTACAGGCTGCACCATTTCCACCTCCGTGGTGGGCAATGGCAGCCGACTGAGAGCATTGGCGCAGTTTTCTGTGCCTGGCCTGTGGCGGATGGCGTAATTGTATGCGGACAACATGAGCGCCCATCTCTGGATGCGGGCCGATGCGTTGGTATTTATCCCTTTACTCTCGGCAAACAAGGATATAAGTGGCTTATGGTCAGTTTCCAATTCGAATTTTAGCCCAAACAGCTATTGATGCATTTTCTTTACCCCAAAGACACATGCTAACGCTTCTTTCTCAATCATGCTGTAGGCTCTCTCAGCCTTAGACAGACTCCTGGATGCATAAGCAACTGGTGGCAGTTTCCCAAAATCATTAGCTTGTTGCAATACACGCCCGACGCCATATGACGATGCATAACATGCTAGTACCAAACACTTACATGGATCATACAACAAAAGCAATTTGTTTGAGCATAACAATTTTCTCGCTTTTACAAACGCACTTTCTTGGATTTTGCCCCAAAAGCCATTCATCCCCTTTCCATAGCAAGACATGCAGTGGTTCTAGCAGTGTGCTAAGACCCGGTAAGAAGTTACCAAAGTAGTTCAGGAGACCCAGAAATGACCGCAGCTCCGTCACGTTCTGTGGCCTCGGTGCGTTCTCGATTGCCTCCGTCTTCGCGTTGGTGGGCATGATGCCGTCCGCCGCAATCCTCCTTCCTAAGCACTCCACTTCAGGTGCCAGGAAAACGCATTTCGAGCATTTTAACCTGAGCCCCATGCGGTTGAGTCGACTAAGAATCTCCTCCATTGCTGCAGATGCTCGATTGTGTTCCGACCTGTGACCAACATATCACCCTGGAAAATCACGGCGTGCGGGACTGACTTCAGTAAGCTTTCCATGTTTCTCTGGAATTTCGCTGCCACTGATCGGATGCCAAACGAGCATCTGTTATGAACAAAAAGGCCTTTGTGCGTGTTGATGCAGGTGAGGGCCCTCGATGATTCCTCCAGTTCCTGCATCATGTAGGCTGAAGTCAGATCCAGCTTCGTGAATGTCTTTCCTCCCGCCAGCGTTGCAAAGAGGTCATCGGTCTTTGGTAGTGGATATTGGTCCTGCAGGGAGAAACGATTGATAGTTACTTTGTAATCACCACAGATTCTGATGGTGCCATCTACCTTGAGGCCGGGGATGATAGGACTGGCCCACTCGTTGAACTCGATCGGTGAAATGATTCCCTCTCTTTGCTGCCGGTCTAGCTCAATTTCTATCCTTTCTCTCATCATGTATGGTACTGCACTCGCCTTATGAAAGATGCGCGCGCCCCTGGAATTAGGTGGATCTGCACTTTTGCTTCTTGGAATTTCCCGATGCCTGGTTCGAAAAGCGAAGGAAATTTGTTTAAGACCTGGGCACACGAAGTGTCATCAGTGGGCGATAGCGCTCGGACGTCGTCCCAGTTCCAGCGTATCTTTCCCAGCCAGATCCTGCCAAGCAGCGTGGGACCATTGCCTGGTACCACCCAGTATGGTAGCTTGTGCACTGCTCCATCATAGGAGACCTTTACGGTCGCACTGCCGATTACAGGACTCACTTCTTTTGTGTAAGTTCTTAGTTTCGTGCGAACTGGAGTTATTACTGGCCTTGAGGCCTTGTTGCACCACAGTCTTTCCAAAGTCTTTTTGCCCATGATGGACTGGCTTGTGCCCGTGTCCAGCTCCATTGACACTGGGAGTCCATTTAGTTCAACATTCAGCATTATCGGGGGACAATTCGTGGTCAATGTGTGCACCCCATGTACCTCTGCCTCCTTGTTCTGAGGCTCTGGTTCGTCGTGATCCTCCGTGGATCTGTCCTCCTCTGTAACAAGGTGGTTTTCAGGTTTAACAGGATTAGCAGCTCGCCTGCACACTCGTTGGAGGTGTTCCATTGTTCCACAGCCCTTGCAAATGTATCCTTTGAGTCGGCATGAATGGAAAGGATGATCACCCCCGCAGCGCCAACAAGGTGTTAATGGCCTTGCATTCATCATCCTTGATGGTGGACTCTGAGACATCGGTGGACATGTAGCTGCAGATATGTGTAACCTGCCCTGTACGTTACGATTCGAAAACAACATCACTTTGTTCACAGTACTTGTAGCAGCACTTGTGTGCTGAGAGATTTGCTTAGTGTTGTCACTGGTGGCAATGAATGCCTGGGCTATTGCTATGGTCTTACTCAAGGTTGGGGTCTCTACAGTCAAAGGTTTGCGAAGTAGCTTTCATGGCCAATGCCGAGTACGAAAAAGTCTCTGAGCATGTGCTCCAACTGTCCTTCAAATGCGCAATGCCTTGCAAGGCATCTTAGTTCGGCGACATAACTCGCCACTTCCTGGCCTTCAGATCTTTTGTAGGTGTAGAACCGGTACCTCACCATCAGAACGCTTTCCTTCGGGTTCAAATGCTCTCGGGCCAGTGTGCATAAATCGTCATACGATTTTTCTGTGGGTTTCGCTGGAGTGAGCAGATTCTTCATGAGGCCATACGTTGGTGCCCCAGAGACGGTGAGGAAGATCGCCCTTCATTTGGCAGCGTGCTCTTCCCCATCTAGCTCATTGGCCACGAAGTATTGGTCGAGTCACTCCACAAAAGTTTTCCAATCATCTCCTCCGAGAATTTCTCCAGGATGCCCAATGTTCTCTGCATCTTTGGGTTTGCTATCTGTAACTCGTCGCCAGTTGTTATGTATGGAGAAAGAGTCAGACTGAACACTGTAAGCTCAAATAAAGTGTGACCTTGGTCTTTTATTACAAGTCTCCAGAGTGCCTCTCCAACCTGTGAGGCCTCCTTAAATACCTATGCTCCCAAGGGATTATGGTATCCCTTGGGAATCCAGAGGATGAGTCCTTGGTGGCTGTACAGAGTAAATATAAGTTCACATATATAACAAATAGCTATTCAGTTTATTTATATATTGAACAGTATGTTAACTATTGGCTTTATTTAGGTTCTGCGGGGTTTCTTTATATAACTCCTGGGAGCCTAAATTGCCCCTTTCCTTAAGGGCTGTTACAACGCAAATCACTGACCACGCTGTGGAGTGCAGTGGCCACCGACTTTTGGTGGAATGGCCGCTGCTAGCCCAATTTCCCTCCTGAGTTTTCCAGGCAGTGCCCCGATCCCCGCTTACTGCTCTTCTGCTGCCGATCGGTGTTAAGCAGGTCATCACCATGCACACCGCCGATCTAATCCCACCGATGGTGAAATTACCCTTGGAAAATTTTGCGGCCCGCCATAGGGTGCCAAAACAACCTTTTCCCCGGTGATCCAGTGAGGCTGAGGCCTTTTGCAGCAGCCGTGTGGCTTCCCTTAAAGGGGAGGGTGCACTGCCGCTGCCGCCATTTTTTTTTTGTCGGCCGTCTGCCAGGTCAGCCAGACAATTATGCCCCGGATTCGGACGGGCTGCCAATAGGCAGCCTGGAACCCCCTTTAAGTGAAAGGAAGAGCTGTGTGACACGGCACCGCGATGATGTCGTAGTGAATATGCACTGTCCCCAACGTCCGCCCCTCTGTTGTTGTCACCGCCCCTCCTTATGACCGACTTCCGGATGAAAACAAAAAAAATCAAAGAGCGTAATTTCCTGAAAGAGTTGACCTGAACCTCAGCTGCGGTAAAAAAAACATCAAACCGGGGTGTGTGCATCCCGTTTCAGGCGGGGGCAATTTCTACCCCCGGTTACAGTTCAAAAGGTAGGGCCCAAAGCTGGGTAGTGACTTTGATTAACAAATGTTTCCAAGTGCTTTGAGAAGGCAGGACCCTTGATTGCCTGGAGTCCTCTATTATGGACTCAGTCGATGGAGAATTAATTTCACAGATTGTTATTTGCAGCAAGCAAAAAAGACAAAATGGTACTCAGAGTATGTGTGTAGCTTTCACACAGGAACTCACCACAGCTTCTTCGGCAGCACCTCCCAAACCCGCGACCTCTACCACCTAAAAGGACAAGGGCAGCAGAGCATAGGAACACTGTCCACCTGTTAGTTACCCTCCAAGTCACACACCATCCTGACTTGGAAATATATCGCTGTTCCTTCATCATTGCTGGGTCAAAATCTTGGAACTCGCTCCCTAACAGCACTGTGGAAGTAACTTCACCACATGGACTGCAGTGGTTCAAGAAGGCGACTCACCACCACCTTCTCAAGTGCAATTAGGGATGGGCAATAAATGCTGCCCTTGCCAGCGACGCCCACATCCCAGAATGAATAAATATAAAGCAGCTGTGAGAATTGTTGGTTTTAAAGTTCTGTCAGCTTGACAAGCAACAAAACAGGTTAATTTGAGATGACACTAAGTAAATACAGGTAATTCTCGATTATCTGGGTCCCTCGGGGATTGGGCTATTCCGGGTAAACGATTTTGCCGCTAGGGCGAGTGCACGTCTCAGAGCTCAAATTTGACAGTGATAGAACCAACCACGCAGACTTAGTTCATGTTATCATAGCGTGAACGTAATAAAATATAAGACAATAGATTCATCTGCTTCAATTTATGTGTGCTTGCTAGTTGAAGTGATCAAGATTTTCACGTGTGTGACAGTTATTTAATGCCTGTGTCAGTTGCGAAGTGAGAAAGGAGTGCACGCCTGAGTCAATTTATGTGTGACTGACATTTGAGGTGATCGAGATTATCACGTGTGCGACAGTTTTTAAAAATGCCGTTACAGCGGGTTCTTCGTTAGATCCGTGTACGGATAATCGAGAGTTGCCTGTATATGATTAAAGATCGATGTTGGAGAGTTTATTTATTAGAAAAATAGAAACATAGAAAATAGGTGCAGGAGTAGGACATTCGGCCCTTCAAGCCTGCACCACCATTCAATAAGATCATGGCTGATCATTCACCTCAGTACCCCTTTCCCGCTTTCTCTCCATATCCCTTTAGCCGTAAGGACCATATCTAACTCCCTCTTGAATATATCCAATGAATTGGCATCAACAACTCTCTGCTGTAGGGAATTACACAGGTTAACAACTCTCTGAGTGAAGAAGTTTCTCCTCATCTCAGTCCTAAATGGCTTACCCCTTATCCTTAGATTATGCCCGCTGGTTCTGGACTTCCCCAACATCGGGAACATTCTTCCTGCATCTAACCTGACAAGTCCCATCAGAATTTTATACGTTTCTATGAGATCCCCTTTCATCCTTCTAAACTCCAGTGAATACAGGCCCAGTCGATCCAGTCTCTCCTCATATGTCAGTCCTGCCATCCCGGGAATCAGTCTGGTGAACCTTCGCTGCACTCCCTCAATAGCAAGAACGCCCTTCCTCAGATTAGGAGACCAAAACTGAACACAATATACCAGGTGAGGCCTCACTAAGGCCCTGTACAACTGCAGTAAGACCTCCCTGCTCCTATACTCAAATCCCCTAGCTATGAAGGCCAACATACCATTTGCCTTCTTCACCGCCTTCTGTACCTTCATGCCAACTTTCAATGATTGATGTACCATGATACCCAGGTGTCGATACACCTCCCCTTTTCCTAATCTGCCGCCATTCAGATAATATTCTGCCTTCGTGTTTTTGCCACCAAAGTGGATAATCTCACATTTATCCACATTATACTGCATCTGCCATGCATTTGCCCACTCACCTAACCTGTCCAAGTCACCCGGCAACCTTTTAGCATCCTCCTCACAGCTCATACCGCCACCCAGCTTAGTGTCATCTGCAAACTTGGAGATATTACACTCAATTCCCTCATCCAAATCATTAATGTATATTGTAAATAGCTGGGGTCCCAGCATTGAGCCCTGCAGCACCCAACTAGTCACTGCCTGCCATTCTGAAAAGGACCCATTTATCCCGACTCTCTGCTTCCTGTCTGCCAACCGGTTCTCTATCCACATCAGGACACTACCCCTCATACCATGTGCTTTAATTTTGCACACCAATCTCTTGTGTGGGACCTTGTCAAAAGCCTTTTCAAAGTCCAAATACACCACATCCACTGGTTCTCCCTTGTCCACTCTACCAGTTACATCCTCAAAAAATTCCAGAAGATTTGTCAAGCAGGATTTCCCTTTCATATATCCATGCTGATTTGGACCGATTCTGTTACTGCTTTCCAAATGTGCTGCTATTTCATCTTTAATAATTGATTGCAACATTTTCCCCACTACCGATATCAAGCTAACCGGTCTACAATTACCTGTTTTCTCTCTCTCTCCTTTCTTAAAAAGTGGTGTAACATTAGCTACCCTCCAGCCCACAGGAACTGATCCAGAGTCGATAAGATTGTTGGAAAATGATCACCAATGCATCCACTATTTCTAGGGCTACTTCCTTAAATACTGTGGGATGCAGACCATCAGGCCCCAGGGATTTATCGGCCTTCAATCCCATCAATTTCCCCAACACAATTTTCCGCCTAATAAGGATTTCCTTCAATTCCTCCTTCACACTAGACCCTCGGTCCCCTAGTATTTCCGGAAGGTTCTTTGTGTCTTCATTCGTGAAGACAGAATCAAAGTATTTGTTTAACTGGTCCGCTATTTCTTTGTTCCCCATTATAAATTCACTTGTATCTGACTGCAAGGGACCTACGTTTGTTTTCACTAATCTTTTTCTCTTCACATATCTGTAGAAGCTTTTGCTGTCAGTTTTTATGTTCCCAGCAAACTTCCTCTCATACTCTATTTTCCCCCTCCTAATTAAACCCTTTGTCTTCCTCTGCTGTATTATAAAATTCTCCCAGTCCTCAGGTTTGCTGCTTTTTCTGGCCAATTTGTATGCCTCTTCCTTGGCTTTAAAACTGTCCTCAATTTCCCTTATCAGCCATGTTTGAGCCATCTTCCCTGTTTTATTTTTACTCCAGACAGGGATGTACAATTGTTGAAGTTCATCCATGTGATCTTTAAATGTCTGCCATTGCTTATCCATCATCAACCCTTTAAGTATCACTTGCCAGTCTATTCTAGCCAATTCACGTCTCATACCATTGAAGTTACCTTTCCTGAAGTTCAGGACCCTAGTCTCTGAATTAAATGTGTCACTTTCCATCTTAATAAAGAATTCTACCATATTATGGTCACTCTTCCCCAAAGGGCCTCGCACAAGATTGCTAATTAGTCCTTTCTCATTACACATCACTCAGTCTAGGATGGCCAGCCCTCTAGTTGGTTCCTCGACATATTGTTCTAGAAACCCATCCCTAATACACTCCAGGAAATCCTCCTCCAATGCATTGCTACCAGTTTGGTTAGCCCAATCAATATGTATATTAAAGTCGCCCATGATAACTGCTGTACCTTTATTGCACATATCCCTAATTTCTTGTTTGATGCTGTCCCCAACCTCACTACTACTGTTTAGTGGTCTGTACACAACTCCCACTAGCGTTTTCTGCCCTTTGGTATTACGTAGCTCCACCCATACTGATTCCACATTATCCAAGCTAATGTCCTTCCTCACTATCGCATTAATTTCCTCTTTAACCAACAAAGCCACCCCACCTCCTTTTCCTTTCTGTCTATCCTTCCTAAATGTTGAATACCCCTGGATATTGTGTTCCCAGACTTTATCCCCCTGGAGCCATGTCTCCGTGATGCCAATTACATCATACCCGTTAACTGCTATCTGCGCAGTTAATTTGTCCATCTTATTCCAAATACTCCTCGCACTGAGACAGAGCCTTCAGGCTTGTCTTTTTATCACACTTTGCCCCTTTAGAATTTTGCTGTAACGTGGACCTTTTTGCTTTTTGCCTTGGGTTTCTCTGCCCTCCACTTTTACTTTTCTTCTTTCTATCTTTTGCTTCTGCCCCCACTCTACTTCCCTCTGTCTTCCTGCAAACGTTCCCATCCCGCTGCCATATTAGTTTAACTCCTCCGCAACAGCAGTAGCAAACACTCCCCCTAGGACATTGGTTCCAGTCCTGCCCTGGTGCAGACCATCCGGCTTATACTGGTCCCATTTCCCCCAGAACCGATTCCAATGTCCCAGGAATTTAATCCCTCCCTTCTGCACCACTCCTCATTGTTTTATATTTGAAGAGTCGAGGGGAATATATATAATCTCACTCTGTTAACCTCTGTACTGTTTTTTCACATACTTTTGTAAATAAAATCACTTTCTGGTTTAAGCCTATACCTTGCTTAGATAAGTGTGTTTTTCAGACTGCTGTCCATAGAAAAGGAGAAATCACATGGCAACATATGATAATTCCAGTAGTCAGTACATGGAGTAAGGGTTCTCTGTTGGCAATCCCTAGGTCAGGTCACAGTTTGTCTAAATATTGGACAGAGAAAGAATGCAGTCCGGAGCATAAGGGATGTGAGGTTCATTTCCAGAAGGGACCAGAGACACTGAGTGTAAGAATATATTTAGTGTAAAAATGTGACTGATCATCTGTCCTTTAGGTGAAATAGTTTCTTATTTACTATTCTCCAGGGTTTCTTAATGATACTGTTATGTCTCCACCGATAACATTATTAAGAACTTGTCCTTGCAACCCTAATTAAATGATTTACAAGTGTAGTTATTTGGATTTGAGGTTTAATTTCCTCTGTGCTCCATTTTAACTAATATGTTTGTGTTAAATTCCCATCTGTGCTATTTTAACAGTTGCCAACCAGAGGAAGTTAAACCTCTAAACAGTTTAAATACTTAAGCTGTGAGCTATCCAGAAGGTTGTACAAGTTCATGAATTCTTCTGAAAAAATTAGTTTCTGTACTACAATGTATTGTCTCTGATAAATAATTATGAAAAATCAGTTTTGCATTTAATACGAATGCAGTGTATTGGGCGGATTTTGTTTACCTGGGCAAGTCAGGTGCAGGTGTTCGGTGTGGCGGGTCGTGACCCGGTTCCTCATTTCATGCCAGTCCTCAGAACGACTTTCCCTTAATGAGGCCTATTAAGGCAGGCATGCGTGCTGCCTAGCCCTATTAAATTGTGTGGGTCTGATGATGTCATCGATGACTCATTTCCAGTCGGGATGTTTAAAGGAGCCTTGGCCACATAAGAACATAAGAAATAGGAGCAGGAGTAGGCCATTTGGCCCCTCCGAGCCTCCTCTGCCATTCAATAAAGATCATGGCTGATCTGATCATGGACTCAGCTCCACTTCTCTGCCTGCTTCCCATAACTCTTTACTCCCTTTTCGCTCAAAAATCTGTCCATCTCCACCTTAAATATATTCAATGACCCAGCTTCCACAGCTCTCTGGGGCAGAGAATTCCATAGATTTACAACCTTCTGAGAGAAGAAATTCCTCTTCATCTCAGTTTTAAACAGGCGACCCCTTATTCTGAGTTTCAGTTTTAGTTTCCCCTATGAGTGAAAATATCCTCTCTACATCCACCTTTACGAGCCCACTCATTATCTTATATGCTTTGATAAGATCACCTCTCATTCTTCTGAACACCAATGAGTATAGGCCCAACTTACTCAACCTATCTTCATAAGTCAACCCCCTCATCTCCGGAATCAACCTAGTGAACCTTCTCTGAACAGCTTCCAATGCAAATATATCCTTCCCTAAATACAGAGACCAAAACTGTACGCATTACTCTAGGTGTGGCCTCACCAATATCCTGCACAGTTGTAGCAGGATTTCCCTGCTTTTATTCTCAATCCCTCTTGCCATAAAAGCCAACATTCCATTTGCCTTCCTGATTACTTGCTGTACCTGCATACTAACTTTTTGTATTTCATGCACAAGGACATCAAGTCCCTCTGTATTGCAGCACTTTGCAATTTTTCTCCATTTAAATTATAATTTGCTTTTCGATGTTTCCTGTCAAAGTGGATAATCTTATATATTCCCACATTATACTCCATCTGCCAAATTTTTGCCCACTCACTTAGCCTGTCTATATCCCTTTACCGATTTTTTGTGTACTCCTCACAATTTGCTTTCCCACCCATCTTTGTATCATCAGCAAACTTGGCTACATTACACTCAGTCCCTTCATTCAAGTCATTAATATAGATTGTAAATAGTTGGGGTCCCAGCACCGATCCCTGGGGCACCCCACTAGTCATTGTTTGCCAATCGGAAAATTACCCATTTATCCCTACTCTCTGTTTTCTGTTAGTTAGCCAATCCTCTATCCATGCTAATATATTAACCCAACCCCGTGAACTTTTATCTTGTGCAGTAACCTTTTATGTTGGAACTTATCAAATATACCAATCCACTGGTCCCCCCTTATTCACCCTGCTCGTTACATCCTCAAAGAACTGCATCAAATTTGTCAAACATGATTTCCCTTTCATAAAACCATGCTGATGCTGCTTGATTGAATCATACTTTTCGAAATGTCCCACTACTGCTACTTTAATAATGGACTCCAGCATTTTCCTAACGACAGATGCTAGGCTAACTGGTCTATAGTTTCCTGCTTTTTGTCTGCCTCCTTTTTTACATTTGCATTTTCTCAATCTGCTGGGACCGCTCCAGCATCCAGGGAATTTTGGTAAATTACAACCAATGCATCCACTATCTCTGCAGCCACTTCTTTTAAGACCCTAGGGTGTAAGCCATCAGGTCCAGGGGACTTGTCCGCCTTTAGTCCCATTATTTTACCGAATATTACTTATTTAGTGATAGTGATTGTATTCAGTTCCTCCCCCCCTATAGCCCCTTGATTATCCATTATTGGCATGTTTTTAGTGTCTTCTACCGTGAAGACCAATACAAAATATTTGTTTAACGTCTCTGCCATTTCTCTTTTCTCCAATATTAATTCCCCAGTCTCATGCTCTAGGGGACCAACATTTACTTTAGCCACTCTTTTCCTTCTTATGTACCTGTAGAAACTCTTACTATCTGTTTTTATGTTTCGTGCTAATTTACTCTCATAATCCATCTTCCTCCTCATAATCATTTTTTTAGTCATTCTTTGCTGGCTTTTAAAAGTTTCCCAATCCTCTGGCCTTCCACTAGTCTTGTTTTTAGAAACATAAACATAGAAAATAGGTGCAGGAGTAGGCCATTCGGCCCTTCTAGCCTGCACCGCCATTCAATGAGTTCATGGCTGAACATTCAACTTCAGTACCCCATTCCTGCTTTCTCGCCATACCCCTTGATCCCCCTAGCAGTAAGGACCTCATCTAACTCCTTTTTGAATATATTTAGTGAATTGGCCTCAACAACTTTCTGTGGTAGAGAATTCCACAGGTTCACCACTCTCTGGGTGAAGAAGTTCCTCCGCATCTCGGTCCTAAATGGCTTACCCCTTATCCTTAGACTGTGACCCCTGGTTCTGGACTTCCCCAACATTGGGAACATTCTTCCTGCATCTAACCTGTCTAACCCCGTCAGAATTTTATATGTTTCTATGAGGTCCCCTCTCATTCTTCTGAACTCCAGTGAATACAAGCCCAGTTGATCCAGTCTTTCTTGATAGGTCAGTCCCGCCATCCCGGGAATCAGTCTGGTGAACCTTCGCTGCACTCCCTCAATAGCAAGAATGTCCTTCCTCAGGTTAGGAGACCAAAACTGTACACAATACTCCAGGTGTGGCCTCACCAATGCCCTGTACAACTGTAGCAACACCTCCCTGCCCCTGTACTCAAATCCCCTTGCTATGAAGGCCAACATGCCATTTGCTTTCTTAACCGCCTGCTGCACCTGCATGCCAACCTTCAATGACTGATGTACCATGACACCCAGGTCTCTTTGCACCTCCCCTTTTCCTAATCTGTCACCATTCAGATAATAGTCTGTCTCTCTGTTTTTACCACCAAAGTGGATAACCTCACATTTATCCACATTATACTTCATCTGCCATGCATTTGCCCACTCACCTAACCTATCCAAGTCGCTCTGCAGCCTCACAGCATCCTCCTCGCAGCTCACACTGCCACCCAACTTAGTGTCATCCGCAAATTTGGAGATACTACATTTAATCCCCTCATCTAAATCATTAATGTACAGTGTAAACAGCTGGGGCCCCAGCACAGAACCTTGCAGTACCCCACTAGTCACTGCCTGCCATTCTGAAAAGTACCCATTTACTCCTACTCTTTGCTTCCTGTCTGACAACCAGTTCTCAATCCATGTCAGTACACTACCCCCAATCCCATGTGCTCTAACTTTGCACATCAATCTCTTGTGTGGGACCTTGTCGAACGCCTTCTGAAAGTCCAAATATACCACATCAACTGGTTCTCCCTTATCCACTCTACTGGAAACATCCTCAAAAAATTCCAGAAGATTTGTCAAGCATGATTTCCCTTTCACAAATCCATGCTGACTTGGACCTATCATGTCACCTCTTTCCAAATGCACTGCTATGACATCCTTAATAATTGATTCCATCATTTTACCCACTACCGATGTCAGGCTGACCGGTCTATAATTCCCTGTTTTCTCTCTCCCTCCTTTTTTAAAAAGTGGGGTTACATTGGCTACCCTCCACTCCATAGGAACTGATCCAGAGTCAATGGAATGTTGGAAAATGACTGTCAACGCATCCACTATTTCCAAGGCCACCTCCTTAAGTACTCTGGGATGCAGTCCATCAGGCCCTGGGGATTTATCGGCCTTCAATCCCATCAATTTCCCCAACACAATTTCCCGGCTAATAAGGATTTCCCTCAGTTCCTCCTCCTTACTAGACCCCCCGACCCCTTTTATAACCGGAAGGTTGTTCGTGTCCTCCTTCGTGAATACCGAACCAAAGTACTTGTTCAATTGGTCCGCCATTTCTTTGTTCCCCGTTATGACTTCCCCTGATTCTGACTGCAGGGGACCTACATTTGTCTTTACTAACCTTTTTCTCTTTACATATCTATAGAAACTTTTGCAATCCGTCTTAATGTTCCCTGCAAGCTTCTTCTCATACTCCATTTTCCCTGCCCTAATCAAACCCTTTGTCCTCCTCTGCTGAGTTCTAAATTTCTCCCAGTCCCCAGGTTCGCTGCTATTTCTGGCCAATTTGTATGCCACTTCCTTGGCTTTAATACTATCCCTGATTTCCCTTGATAGCCACGGTTGAGCCACCTTCCCTTTTTTATTTCTATGCCAGACAGGAATGTACAATTGTTGTAGTTCATCCATGCGGTCTCTAAATGTCTGCCATTGCCCATCCACAGTCAACCCCTTAAGTATCATTCGCCAATCCATCTCAGCCAATTCACGCCTCATAACATCCCTTATTTCCTTAGTTGTATTGAAAGGTTCATCTAGAAGTGTGCAGGCACTGTATAAAAGTATTTGGGTCTTGCTGAGCCTTGAAAACATGACTGCGCAGTGGCAGAGGGCTGCATCCATGTTCCGAGATGATTCTCTTCATATACTTGTGGAGGGAGTGAGAGCATACAGGGAGGTCCTCTTCCCTTTTGATTTTTTTTTTGATGGCCAGAAAAGACCTCTCCAGCTGACCAAATGAGCCTGGCTCGAGATAGGAGAGGAGGTGAACAGCAGGGATTTTGTGAGGAGGACCTGGGTCCAGTGCCGAAAGTGCTTCAATGATCTCATTCGATCAGAAAAGGTGAGTGCAAAGCCACACTCAATTTCATCCTGCTGTGCCTCTCATCACATCCCCATCACTCTGCCTTCCCAAGCCTAATCCTGAACATCATTCCTCACACCAACATACCTTGCATGTCCACCCATCCCTCTCTCTCTATCTATATTTTCACATTGCCATCTGACTAAACACCCCTCACACTCACCCTCATCCTAATGCAATCATACCAACTAACAACACACAAGGATCCATTTGGCATTGGCACCCTACTCCCTCATAGTCACCCTCTTACAGATGTAACCCATCCATTCCTTATACTTATTCCATCACTCTCACTCAAACTTTTCTTTCCCTCCTTGCAGGAGAAGAGAGCCCACAATAAGAGGGAGAAGGAGAGAACCGGACATTGGCCACGTTAACTGCAGCAGAGGAGGTCACCCTGGACGAATCAGTACCTGGCAGTGGGAGATGGAGAGAGTGGGACATCGCAGCAACCTGGTGACAGAATTACATCTCATACAGCCACGTGGCATATAGCAGTCACTCATATGGCGACTGATGTCAGCAGCCAGTGAATGTTCATCATGTGCATAATGGTATCATTCTTGATATGACAATTTTAAATCATCTTTTTACTCTCCCACAGATCCATCAAGAGCGCCTCCCCCTCCCCCACACTGTACAGCATGAAGTGGAAGATGACTCATGAAACACATTTTCAGCATGCCTATTCTCTGCTCAATGACACATCTGATGGAAATGTGGCTTTCATTGTATCTCTCCTTGGCCTCAGTACCTGGCCTCCTCAAGGGTACCATGAGTTAGGTCGTCAGTGGATAGTCTTTGTCTCCAAGCAGCCAGCCGGAAAGTCTGTTTTGAGGTGCGAAGAGCTGAGGGAGGCTGGACTGGCGAAGGACGAAAGAGTCAAGGCAGCTGCCAGGGAATTTGGTGCACAGATGCATGGTAATCTTCCTATGGTTGCAGACGAGCTTTGCATTGAGGGAGTGGAAGCCCTTGCAGTTGACAAAGACTCCTGGGTGATGATGGGGTGTCCATGTGTGCAGTCAATGACACCCTGCATCCATGGGGTGCCAGCCAGAGTGGCAAAGCCGAGCGCCTGCTCAATAACACTGGCTTCACCAGTGACAACCTTGATATAATTGGCTGAATTGTCAAATAGGGCATCTGTGACCTGTGTGATGCATCTGTGGATGGTCGACTGCGAGATGCCACAAATGTCTGCTGCAAATCCCTGGAAGGAGCCTGAGGCGAAGAGGTTGAGGGCGCTCATGACTTTGACAGCCACTGGTAAGGCATGTCCATGCAGTTCTCTGGGCTGCACGTCTTGCTCCAGCAAGCTGGAAATGTCTACGGTGACCTAAAGTAATAGCCTGAGCCTCCTTTGGCACTGCTGCTCCATCATGTTGAGGAAGCTCAACCTCTGCCTGTATACCCTGTATTGTGGGTATCCCCTCCGGCATGGTGCAGCACTGTGCTGATGACCTCTGTCCTGTGCAGCATCAGTGGTTGAGAAGAAGGTTGGTGGGATTGTCATTAGTGCTACTGGTTTGCCTGCTGCTGCTGGTGTGCCTGCTGTTGCTGGTGTTGGGGTGCATCGTGGTCCAATTCTAAGAGCCAAGGTGAGACAGTATAAATGGCACCCATGCTGATGTTATAGATGGCAGGTCAAGCAGAGATGAGAGAAGCAATATCAATGGTGTGATTGGTTGTAGCAATGAAGTGACAATGGTTCCCCAATTTGCTAAAAACATCACCAACCTCTAAAAACCTAAATCTGTGCTGACAATACACTCAGCAACAGCATCTGCCTTAAGAAAGTAGCTAGGTGTCAGGTGGAAGTATTTATAGTGCTTTCCATGCTGTACACTAATGAGTTCCATCTCTGGCCACTGAACATCCACCTCAGGTTCACAGACGTGATTCCCGAGCTGTGTGATTCTTGTGGTCATGAAGTGAAAATCAAAAGGTAGAGTTAAAAGGATGCTTAAGGGTCTGACAACAACCTCATAATTATCTAAATTAGGTTGCCTGCCTCTGCCGTTCGGATCATGGCCATGTTGGCAAATGCGCCCAAGTAAAAGGGGCAACTTTCACTCCCGACCGGCCTCTAATCCGACACACACGGCAGCCGGAAATGTCTGGCCTTTGACTCTGGATGGTGCTTTCAGAATGACAATACAGTTATTGGACAAATGGCCAGTAGATTGATGGAATGTGAATCCAGAGAGATGGTAACAGAAAAAATGGATTAACTATTCACACTGGTGGCTTTAAAATCATTAAGATGGTACCAAACATATTTGAAGCATGCTTGAAGTTTAGCTTTGAAGAAGTCCTATTCCACCACCATTACAGTGGTGAAACAGAATCATAGGTTTTCGGCTTCAGGGGTCAATACTTCACTTCAGTATTTCACTTCAGTAGTTTGCCTAAACCAGTTAACTTCTATTAAGAACCTGACATCCAAATACTATTTCTACATTTCTTCAGGGAAATCAACAAATTGATGGTAATTTAAGGACAGTATATGTAGAAATAACACTGGACATCACTGACTGGTATTCAGCTGTCAGCGTCTTTGCGCGCTGCAGTCCTCCTGACATGAGAGGCAATGATGTGGGATCAAATTACTGTTACATGCTACTTCAGAAGCTTGGGTCTTTATTAGGTTCACTGCTCCGTTACTTTTCCAACTTGCTTGAGGCTATGACACTGGTTGTGCCATCTATTTTTTCCAATTTAGTCTACAGTTGTTTATTGTTTCTTTCCTTTGATTTACATCATTGGTTCTTCTTCTGTAGAATGATTAACTTCGGACCAATTTTCACATTCATAATGGCAGATATGCATCAGCTGCAGGGTGTCTTGCACAGGAAATAGGGCCAGCGATCTGTAACATGGGATCTGTGGCCTTTGTGCATTACATTCATTTCCTGGGGCGAGCGCACAGGGAAGGGAGCTCTCAATTTAAACAGGGAAGGCATCTAAATGCCATTTAAATGTTGTGGAAATGACATTACCTCATCTTCTGTGTCATTTTCAGAGATAGTATTGGGAAGACATTTGCCTAAAAGAACATTTGTCGAAACTCGACATTAGGACTTACAGCACTGAACCTATAGATTGGAGGATCTGTAAAGAAGCAACTAACAACATTCACTTAGCTGAGGTAGGTCCATTGCTTGGTGGAGCACGGGTAGGAATGATTTTACTGTTGTCAGAAATGCAGACACCTGGTCAAAATGCCATTCAGACTTTACAATGCTGCAGTTTCCTACAGCAGCTTTTAAGAGTGCAACAATATAACGTCTGAAAACATAATTTTGGCCTGGTGCCTGCTGTTTGAAGCTAGCAAAAATCACCTTCAAACTCTTCCACCTATTTCAGTCAGGAGCTTCCTATTTTGACCCAGTGAAGTCTGCCGCTCGATTTAGTGGTGGTCAAGTCGGGTGCCTGCGAAGTGCGACTGCTAAGATTCATTTTGGGGCAATCAGGAGACAATAAACTTGTCCCCTTCATATCGAACAGATCAGTGATGTAGAACTTCTCAGCAATGCCTCACACAAGAATCAACACTGCTGACATCAATTGCGTTTGTACTTTCATCAATGGCTATGGAAAAAAAGGCAAGTGTCTATGTCTTTTCTTGCATCTGCCTCATGGATAGATTTGCCATGTCTGAATTTTGCCTTTGAAATTATTGGGTTATGTAGTTTTTTTCCACTTTTGTCTGCAGCTTTTTTATTGTTTCTTTAATTTGATTTGCATTATCACGTTCTCTGTAGTAGAATAAATAGCCAATATTTGCATTCATAATGCTAGATGTGCACTGGCTACCAGGGTTTTATGCACAGGAAATAAGTGCAAGGAGTTGTTGTACAAGAAAATTAATACTGCTTATTGAAACCTAGGCCAGTTAATCTGAAAATAGAAGCTTCTAGTTTGGAATTAAGACCATGAGCTAAAAATAGTAATGGTCACCACAAATGCAATTGTTTGCTATGTGGGTAGGACAAATATGGTTTCCTATTGATCAAGTTCTCTTCATGTAATGAGCAACTTGAACAGTTTTATAAATGAAATATTATTGTAAATATGAATAAGCCATATTTTGAGTATTTTATATATAGCAAGTGTGTCTTTGCAGTGTGGATGATGAGAACGGCCTGTCCACATATTGCCCGCAGTCTTAATTTGGATGCACATAATGTAGACAGATCAACCAGAATTCAAATTAAAGCTCGATACCTATACTCCCAGTGTGACTGATAAGCAGGCATGTTCTTACACAGTGTTACCATGAAAGTTGTTTCTATATCTGGAATAGAAATCATTAGGGGACTGCTTCATCGGAGTTATGGAGCTTGACAATGTGAAAGAACTGAACTCTAAGGTACAGCTGAAGCATAAGCATCACTGGGTTAATAACTGTTGCGACCTAATCTGGCTTTGTCACACTTTGTCTCAATAAATTCTTCAAGCATAATAATATTTCTCACTGTCTCACTGTTTTCACAACAATTCACTGTTCAAGTAAAAGATACAAACATCAACATAGAGACAGAGATATATAATACTATACGTTAGTTAATTATAGTGTTTATCCATTTGATTTCTTAAAAGGAGACTTCTAAGGGTAGAATTTTCAAATTTGCACACCCAGCCCAATCTGGAGACGTTAGCTGGTCCTGTAGGCTTTACCCTCCATTACAATTAATAGACAGTAAATCCTGTGTGGCCCACTGCCCTCTGGATGGAAAGTCTTGCAGGTCCTGCAGACCTCTTTAACCAAATTGCCAATATGTAGTCCCAGCACATAAAGCATCCCATCGGGAGCTCGAATTCACAAAGCTCAACTGGTTCTTTTGACTAACTGGAACGTGAGCACTAGTCCGGTGGGTTTGCTATTTAGGCTCTCAAACATTTATATTTCTAATGGCATCCTTGCTCATTATTCTAAAACTAAAGGCATGCAGCAATAACAGTATTATTGTTAAATTGACAAACAACAGTTGCAGTGTGTTATTTATGTATATTGTGTGTAGGGATTACTGTGTACAGAGTGCAGTATTACTTTGTGCAGAGTGTAGTATTACTGTGTTTCGTGTGTACAGTTTGTTTTGAAGTTACTTGCACATCATTTCATTGTGATGAAACTAATACACGTTTCTTCTGGCTTCTCTGCCAATCCAAACAGAAAAAGCGTGCATCAAAAACATTCTAATTAAAGACAGCACCCCTTTAAATTTGCAAGAGCGAAGAGGAGTAGGATGATCACATTTTTAAACTGCCAAGTAATGTTCAGTGTTCACAATATTGATTTAATCAGACAAAGAATGCTTGGCTAATAAAAAAATTCCAAGCCGTGATTTTCTGAGGTCACTGCGGAGTTTTTTTGCTCATCAACACCGTGAAGCAGACATTTGGGAATACGCCCATAAAATTGCCCCCACTCCCCTGAATTTGAGAACATGATTCCTCTAAATTGTCTGCTATGTCATTCTTTTTTGCTTATTAGGTGTTGAAGGCATTGTCTGTATACTGAGCTGCAATACCATCATCAGTGCTGCCAAGAACTGGCAGTGTGACCTTGCCCGTGCATGAGAGGTCAGGAAGAGGTTACAATATCAATGCTCAGTGCCTGCACCACCAGGGGCACATCTGGGTTCCTGTCAGTAACGGGAGACTGGGAATCCTGTGTAGGCTGGAAGGGGAGGTAAGGTGCTGGGGCTTTCTTCGAAACATTCCGGAATTACTCCACTGCTCTCTTTATGAGGGGGCTGGAAATAATTCTGTTGTGTATGCAATAACTCAATAGACTGAATACTGTAAACTCCGAACAGGTACAAACCTGGCTGTACTTTATTAGGGCCCAAAGTGATCACATTACAAGATGGCTGGCCTTTTATACCTGGGCCACACACACGTGCACAGCACAATGACCTCCGACAGTGGCGCCACCTGGTAGCAAGTAAATCCAAGTATACATACATGACAATATCCCCCTTTAAGATATTAGTAACGGTCTTTTTACAAATTGAGACGGTCCGGGGCTTTCCGCTCCCGAGTTGAACGTCTTAGTTCAACTCTAGCCTTGGGCGAGTGTTCTGAGTCTGTTATGACTGGGGGCTGGGTAGTCGAGCTAATGGGAGTGGCAATGACCATGTCTGGGATAGAAAGTCCAGATTTATTGATGACAGCGGAGTCCTCTGATGACTTAGGATAGGTTGGTTGGTCATGATTGTGTCTTCCTCAGACTGTTCTGGTTCATCCGTGTGCCACAGCTTTATCTGATCGACATGTTTCCTGCATGTCTGCCCATCCTTGAGCTTAACGATAAACACCCTGTTACCCTTCGTGGCCGTAACAGTACCGGCGATCCATTTGGGACCTTGACCAGAATTCAGTACATAGAGGATCATTGATAGAAATGTCGCATGACATAGTAGCACGATCATGATACTCTTGCTGACTTTGACGTCTGTATTCAACACGATTATTCAAGTCAGGATGGACAAGAGAGAGCCTGGTCTTGAGACCTCTCTTATTCAATAGTTCAGCAGGGGAGACCCCGGTAAGTGTATGGAGTCTTGTCCTGTAACTAAGCAATATGCGAGACAAGCGCGTTTGAAGTGAACCTTGAGTTTCATATTCTGCTTGATGGTTTGGGCCGCACGCTCTGCTTGTCCATTGGATGTGTGTTTGAATGGTGCTAACCTCACATCTTTGATGCCATTGAGTTTCGTGAACTCTTGAAACTCCATACTGCTAAAGTAAGATCCGTTGTCACTTACAACGATGTCAGGCAGACCATGCGTAGAAAACATGACATGAAGTTTCTCAATGGTAGCTGTGGATGTGATGGATGACATGATTGTACACTCTATATACTTGGAATAAGCATCCACCACAACTAAGAACATCTTTCCCAGGAAGGGACTTGCAAAGTCAATGTGGATCCTGGACCATGGTTTAGATGGCTACGACCACACACTCAGCGGCGCTGGTGCTTTACTAAGCTGCATGCAAGTGTTGCACTGATGCACACATGATTCCAGATCAGAGTCAATTCCAGGCCAGCATACATGAGACCTGGCAATGGCTTTCATCATGACAATACAGGGATGCGTGCTATGTAGATCATGCACAAATTTCTCTCTGCCTTTCTTGGGCAGATCAACACAATTACTCCACAGTATACAATCTGATTGAATGGATAGCTCGCCTTTGCGACGGATGTAAGGTTTGGTCTCCTCACACACACTAAGGATACAACGTTTCACAACCGATATTATCGGGTCCTGGCTGATCCAGATTTTAACTTCTTGGCTGTGACAGGGGTTCCTTCACTTTCAAAAGCATCCATGACTAACAGTAGGTCTGGCGGTTGTGGCGTTTCCACCTCCGGTGTGGGCAACGGTAGATGGCTCAATGCATTGGCACAATTCTCAGTTCCAGGTCTATGGTGAATCACATAATCATAGGCAGATAATGTCAGCGCCCAGATTTGGATGCGGAACGATGCATTGGTATTGATACCTTTGTTTTCCGAAAACAATGAAATGAGTGGCTTGTGATCTGTTTCCAATTCAAGCCGAAGACCAAACAGGTACTGATACATCTTTTTAACCCCATACACACAGGCGAGTGCTTCTTTCTCTACCACGTTGTAGGCTCTTTCTGCCTTTGACAAACTTTTTGAAACATATGCAACAAGTTGTAATCTGACCGACTCATTAGCTTGTTGGAGCTCGCAACCAACTCCATATGACGAAGCATCACAGGCCAATACTAGACGCTTACACAGATCATAATGTACCAGCAGCTTGTTAGAGCAAAGAAAATTAGTAGCTTTCTCAAAAGCTCGATCTTGAGGCACACCCCAAACCCAGTTGTCGCCTTTTCTTAGCAGCACGTGCAGTGGCTCTAATAAGGTGCTCAATCTAGGTAAGAAATTGCTGAAGTAGTTGAGTAGACCAAGGAATGAACGCAGCTCCGTCACATTCTGAGGCTTGGGTGCATTTTTGATAGCCTTGCTTTTCGAGTCCGTAGACCTAATACCGTCAGCAGCAATTTTCCTCCTCAGGAATTTGACTTCTGCTGCCAGGAAGACGCACTTCGAGAGTTTCAGTCTGAGTCCCACTTTGTCCAGATGATGTAGAACCACTTCCAGGTTGTTCAGATGTTCACCGGAATCACGAGTATGTCATCTTGGAACACGACGGTTCTGGGGACAGACTTCAGTAGACTCTCCATGTTCCTCTGAAATATGACTGCAGCCGAGCGAATTCCAAAAGGGCACTTGTTGTAGATAAACTGTCCTTTATGATTGTTGATGCACGTAAGTTTCTTCGACATGTCGACCAGCTCCTGTGTCATGTAGGCCAATATCAGATACAGTTTTGTGAATGACTTCCCCCCGGCTAGCATTGCAAACAGGTCATCAGCCTTCGGTAATGCGTATTGATCCTGTTTCGAAACTCGGTTGATCGTAACCTTGTAGTCTCTACAAATCCTGACAGTGCCATCACTTTTTAACATGGGAACAATGGGGCTGGCCCATTCGGTAAATTCGACCGGTGATATGATCCCTTCACGCTGGAGTCTGTCAACCTTCTCCCTCATCATGTACGGAACTGCCTGAGCTTTATGATGGACGGGTCTTGCATCAGAGTCCACGTGGATCTGTACCTTGGCTCCCGTGAAATTGCCGATGCCTGGTTCAAGCAGCGAAGGGAACTTGCTCAGCACTTAAGCACATGGAATATCCGACGACGACGACAACGCTTTGATCTCGTTCCAGTTCCATTTGATTTTTTCGAACCAGTTCCTGCTGAACAGCATTGGACCATTGCATGGAACAATCCATAATGGTAAATCGTGAACCGCACCATCATACGACAGCTTGATTACTGCACTACCAATCACCATTATGAGTTCTTTAGTGTACGTATGGAACTTGGCATTGACTGGACTCAGCTTAGGCCTCACAGCCTTAGTATCTCACAGCCTGTCGAATGTCCTCTGGCTCATGATTGATTGACTCACACCCGAGTCCAATTCCATTGATACCGGTTCACCATTAAGTTTTACATTAATTATTATCGGTTGGCTCTTTGTTAGGAACGAATATAGTCCATACAATTCCTCCTCTGGTATCTTGGATTGCATATCCGGATCCACGCTAGACTGGTCATCATCCTCCACGTGGCTGTCGCAGCACGCTTGCTCAGTTGTGGACACATGCACTGGAGATGCCCATTCTCGAACAGCCTTTACAAATATACTGTTTAAAACTTCCGGATATAAAAGGGGTCAGAGGTTCTTTAAGAAGGAGGAACTGGGGGAAATCCTTATTAGTTGGGAAACTGAGTTGGGGAAATTGATGGGATTGAAGGCCGATACATCCCCAGGGCCTGATGGACTGCATCCCTGAGTACTTAAGGAGGTGGCCTTGGAAATAGCGGATGCACTGACAGTCATTATCCAACATTCCATAGACTCTGGATCAGTTCCTATGGAGTGGAGGGTAGCCAATGTAACCCCACTTTTAAAAAAAGAAGGGAGAGAGAAAACAGGCAATTATAGACCGGTCAGCCTGACATCAGTAGTGGGTAAAATGATGGAATCAATTATTAAGGATGTCATAGCAGCGCATTTGGAAAGAGGTGACATGACAGGTCCAAGTCAGCATGGATTTGTGAAAGGGAAATCATGCTTGACAAATCTTCTGGAATTTTTTGAGGATGTTTCCAGTAGAGTGGACAAGGGAGAACCAGTTGATGTGGTGTATTTGGACTTTCAGAAGGCTTTCGACAAGGTCCCACACAAGAGATTAATGTGCAAAGTTAAAGCACATGGGATTGGGGGTAGTGTGCTGACGTGGATTGAGAACTGGTTGTCAGACAGGAAGCAAAGAATAAGAGTAAATGGGTACTTTTCAGAATGGCAGGCAGTGACTAGTGGGGTACCGCAAGGTTCTGTGCTGGGGCCCCAGCTGTTTACATTGTACATTAATGATTTAGACGAGGGGATTAAATGTAGTATCTCCAAATTTGCGGATGACACTAAGTTGGGTGGCAGTGTGAGCTGCGAGGAGGATGCTATGAGGCTGCAGAGTGACTTGGATAGATTAGGTGAGTGGGCAAATGCATGGCAAATGGAGTATAATGTGAATAAATGTGAGGTTATCCACTTTGGTGGTAAAAACAGAGAGACAGACTATTATCTGAATGGTGACAGATTAGGTAAAGGGGAGGTGCAATGAGACCTGGGTGTCATGGTACATCAGTCATTGAAGGCTGGCATGCAGGTACAGCAGGCGGTTAAGAAAGCAAATGGCATGTTGGCCTTCATAGCGAGGGGATTTGAGTACAGGGGCAGGGAGGTGTTACTACAGTTGTATAGGGCCTTGGAGAGGCCACACCTGGAGTATTGTGTACAGTTTTGGTCTCCTAACTTGAGGAAGGACATTCTTGCTATTGAGGGAGTGCAGCGAAGGTTCACCAGACTGATTCCCGGGATGGCGGGACTGACATATCAAGAAAGACTGGATCAACTGGACTTGTATTCACTGGAGTTCAGAAGAATGAGAGGGGATCTCATAGAAACGTTTAAAATTCTGACAGGTTTAGACAGGTTAGATGCAGGAAGAATGTTCCCAATGTTGGGGAAGTCCAGAACCAGGGGTCACAGTCTAAGGATAAGGGGTAAGCCATTTAGGACCGAGGTGAGGAGAAACTTCTTCACCCAGAGAATGGTGAACCTGTGGAATTCTCTACCACAGAAAGTTGTTGAGGCTAATTCACTAAATATATTCAAAAAGGAGTTAGATGTAGTCCTTACTACTAGGGGGATCAAGGGGTATGGCGAGAAAGCAGGAATGGGGTACTGAAGTTGCATGTTCAGCCATGAACTCATTGAATGGCGGTGCAGGCTCGAAGGGCCGAATGGTCTACTCCTGCACCTATTTTCTATGTTTCTATGATAATGCCGATGAGTTCCCCCACAACGCCAACACGGTGATATTGGATTAATTCCCGTTGGCAGACTTTGAGCAGCCACAGGTTTCACGTATGCAGTCGGGTAGGCCCTTCCATATGCAGCTCTGTCAAACGACGATACTATCTTGTTTACAGTACTTGCCGAGTTCTGATTTTGCAATGATATCTGCTTTTGCAATGATATCTGCTTTAAGCTTTTGTCCGGCGTCATGCATGATTGGGCAATCGTGATGGCCTTGCTCAAATCCAGCGTCTCCGCCGCCAGTAGCTTACACAGGATCACCTCGTGGTTGATGCCGATTATAAAGAAGTCCCGCAGCATGTCTGCCAACGCAGTTTTGAACTTACACGGTCCAGCTAGACGTCTTAAGTCGGCAACGAATTCCGACACATCCTAGCCCTCAGAACGAACGTGCATTTAGAATCGATATCTTGAGATGATGATGCCTTCATCTGGTTTGAAATGGTCACATACCAGACCCCACAATGTTTCATAGTCCTTGTCCGTTGGACTTAAGGGCGAGAGGAGATTCTTTGAGTCCATAGATTTTCGGACCGCAAACCGCGAGGAGGACCGCCCAGCGCCGAACTGCATCTGCCTCTTTCTCCATTTTGTTGGCCACGAAGTATTGGTTCAAGCGGGCTACAAAGTCTGCCCAATCTTCTCCCTCCAAGAATCGCTCCAGAATTCCAATTGTGCTCATTTTTGAATACGAAGATTCTTGTTACCTCGTCGCCAAATGTTGTGTATGCAATAACTCAATCGACTGAATACTGTAAACTCTGGACAGGTACAAACCTGGCTCTACTTTATTAAGACCCAAAGTGATCACATTACAAGATGGCTGGCCTTTTATACCTGGGCTGCGCACACGTGTGCACAGCCCAATGACCTCTGACCATAGCGCCACCTGGTGGCTAGTAAACCCAAGCATACATAAATGACAAATTCAAACATTTTTTGCGGTGGGCGGGTCCAGGCCATGGCCCAGGCTTGACTCCCATTGGCCCCACTGGCACTGATTCAGAGACCAATACACCTTGTTGCGGCAGGCTGATTCCCAGGCTGAGGATGAGGAAACTCCTGCCCTGGGACTCCACTCTCTGCCCCCTCCACCCCACCTACCTGCCCCAGCCACACTTCTTGAGATGCAGGTGTCCTTGTTAGGGGTTGATGGAGGCTGGCAGGGAAGGCCGGGACCCAATGCATTCAGATCCTGACCTAATGGCTTGGTAATTTCTGGTGCGCTCCCGCTAGACTTACAGGAGTTCTGCAGATTTTTGGCTGCTCAGTGCTTGGTTGCCGTTAGGCTATTCATACTACTAAATGCAACTTTATGCCGAGGCCAATAATATCAAAGCTTTATTAAAGGAGCCCAATCAAATTCAGACCATTTCCTTGCTTTGTTCTTCATACCCTTAACTGTCATTTTTGTAGAACTGAATTATTTTTGTTACATATTTATATTCCCTATGATTCATATGATAACAGTGCACCTCAGGGCACTCACTGTTAGTTGTATTCTACGTAAATTATAGCTCTAAAAACAACGAATAATGTCAGAAAATGTTGTCAAAAGCCAACAGACTGTTAATCCTGGCTGTCCACACAACATGCATCTACTCGCAATAGGAAACAGAATGAGGTAGTGCCTTTAAGGAATATGAAGAAACATGTTGCCAATGTTCTGTTATTAGATGTCTCTAATTCATGTCAGACTTAAAGTTGTGCACAATGTTTAATAAATGCACCAGCAGGACCTCGTTGCGTAAGCTGGTTCTGCACCAATTTATTCTCTATTATATCACAGTATGATTTGCTTACATGTGGGCGGCGTGAAGTGCAGCTATAGTTGCTAATTGCAATGATCTGAACTACCCTCTGAAAATCTGGATACATGTCATGATCTAATACTGACTCAATCTCAAATCCAAAATCATCCAGCCTGGTAATTGCACAATCCAGACTATCATGATAATATTGAAGTGTTGCTAAAAACAGTCATTTACAGACAAATATTTACACACATGGTTCTAAGGACAAAGTATCAGCTGAAACATCAATACAAATAACAGCAAGGTCAAGCAAGCTGCTAACCAGCTGTCGTGTCTTGTATCTTTGTGCTGGTTGAAGGCATTGCATGTGCTGTATTTTCTGACTTTGTCTATTTGGTAGTAATGTGTCTCAAGACAGCAGCATTAAGGAGTGATTAGACCATTCCATCAGACACACTATTTAAGTTGTTGCTGAATTAGTGAACATCTGGTAGCAGTAACACTGAGCATCTTAACACAAATGAAAATCTAAGCCTAGAAATCACTGATGGAGCTGTTAGAGGACAAATGTTTCATAGATTCATCTGGCATTCCTCTGTCCATTATTGTAATGATGATGCTAACTTTATTTTACATGAGTTAATATTTCTGTTAAAATAATGGGAAGAGAAATGTGGGAAGAAAAATGTCAAACAAACGTGTCAAGCATCTGATCACCAATATCATCAAAAGTAAGTTACAGGGTCTATTGCACTATCCCAAAGTCGAGACCAGACATTTTGTGTGTGTTGCACTTTTGCCCTGTATTTTTCCTGGATTTGCTGTCTGCTTTTTCTTGTGCATTTTGCCTGTATTCATACGCAAGTGCAAACATGCCAAAAAGCAATGGGAACACTTTTATATTTTTCTTGGTGCATTTTCTCTGTGCATACAGGAATAATTGTCATGCAAGATTATACTGCAACATTTCCAACTTGTTCTTTTCTCTCAATCGTTTTGTTGTTGCTTGCTGTAGATTTTTTTTGAGTGTGCTGATCACAGTTAAAGGTTTCTCTTTGGTATCTGTATTTTCTTTGATTTCAATTATATGAAAAAGAGTAAGGAAACAGCGAAAACATGGAAAAGATTGCAGGCAAATCCAGATGCAGTGCGGCAACGTGCCCACCTTTCCAACATGTTTGGTTATTTTTACTGGTTCCAGTTTTCTCTATTTTACATTTCCGTGTGCTTTTTTGTTCACTAATTATCTAAATTTGTATATGTGCTATTCTACCCCTTACTAGAAGTAGTGTGTGTTGTTTGCAGCACGCTGCTTTAAAGTCAGAGAAAGCCAAATGGCACAATTCCTGAGGTGCCATTCCTTTTCCCTTATGAAATTGAGAGGCCACTGGCTCAAAAGTCCATTTGGCCAAAGCAGTCCTCACCCTCAAAAATGGTCACACGCCCAGGTCAGCATGGTGAGTTTCTGCCGGTTGTGCCCGTTCCGGGGGTGTTCATCGCATAATGCCCAGTACCTCAGGTGCAGAGGCACTGGTGTCACATTAATGCAGTGTTAATCACCTTTACCTGCAATGAGCAGCAGTCAGCTGAAGCCTGACCCTGTTGTGCATTTCCTGCTGCTGCTGTAATTACTTTAAATTCGGTTTAAAGTCATCTCAATTCAGTCAATTACAGCAGAGTAGGACACACCTCTGTGGATTCAATTGCCTGCTTGCCACAGGTCTTGTTTACCAAGGGCAGATCAAAGCAGTCAATTGAAGCTAATTATTCAACACCAAGCAAAATGTATGAACTCTAGTTGATGATTTGAGATGCTACACAAGCTCCATCCCCCAGTTTCATCCAGAGGGATTCTGGTCAGAAGGGTTTTGTTATGTATGTAAATCTGTAAATACCATGTCTAACCACCAGAGGGCTTATCCCCTGGAGTCCCAAGGGATCCTACAATCCCTTGGGAGCACCTGTATATAAGGAGGCCTCACAGGCTGGAGAGGCACTCTGAGATCAGTATAAAGGACTACGGTCACACCTTACTTTGGGGTTGCAGTATCTAGTCTGACTCTTTATTCAAGACTCAACAGGTTTCTTCCCAACATATTCTGCTTCCTCATTCTGCATGTGGCCCAGAAAACCACAAAAACAATGCCCTTACAATCCCTGTGGAACTATGGCCTAGCTCTCAGCATAATCACGAGAGGACAAGATCCCCCCTGCCAGCACATAGGTTAGTGCCACTTTCCGAGCTACATGGTACATTCTCTCACTTTAACTGCACGCAGAGCTCCACATGAATATGTCTATCTTAATTAGGTTCCAATCAGGAACCTCTGTCACTGGCCGTGCCGGAGCATTTGGTTTGGTCGAGGTTCTGCAATGTAAATATTGCTAGTGGTACTCACACTACCATGGCTGTATTTCAGGCACAGGAAGGTGGATGATGTGACACTGGGCAGCCGCTCATTTCTGCTCAGGTGGAATTTTTTAAGGGTTTTTTTTCTTCGAAGGTGCAGGCCAGAACCCCCTCTGTGGTCCCCATATGCACTGCTGATGTGGCCAGTAATCCTCGTTCTGCTTGGTGCATTGCTTGCCCAGCATAATCCAGGCTGGGGCTAAGGAAATTCCTGGCCTGGGAATTCCTTCCATCCCCTCTGATGTAAGGGTCTATGAACCATCCCTAGCTCCACACCCCCCACCGCCCGAAAACCTGAAGTGAAACCCAAGACCCGATTTATGCAGCTGCTGGCCTAATTCCCGGGTGTTCTGCCACACTCCCGGCAGACGTATGCTGCATATGTGCTGAAAAGGCCAGTATCTCTTAAAAACATAAGAAATAGGAGCAGAAGTAGGCGATTTGGCCTCTCGAGCCTGCTCCGCCATTTAATAAGATCATGGCTGATCTGATGATGGAATCAGCTCCACTTCCCTGCCGGCTCCCCTTTATTCCCTTATCTCTCAAAAATCTGTCTAACTCCGCCTTAAATATATTCAATGACCCAGCCTCCACAGCTCTCTGGGGCAGAGAATTCCACAGATTAACAACCCACTGAGAGAAGAAATTCCACTCTATCTTACTTTTAAATGGGCGGCCCTTTATTTTGAGAATATGTCCCCTAGTTTTAGTTTCCCCTATGAGAGGAAATATCCTCTCTGCATCCACCTTGTCGAGCCCCCTCATTATCTTATAATCACCTCTCATTCTTTTCAATTCCAATGTGTATAGGCCCAACCTGCTCAACTGATCTTCATAAGTCAACCCCCTCATCTCCAGAATCAACCTAGTGGACCTTCTCTGATCAGCCTCCAATGCAAGTATATCCTTCCTTAAATGCGGAGACCAAAACTGTACGCAGTACTCTAGGTGTGGCCTCACCAATACCCTGTACAGTTGTAGCAGGACTTCTCTGCTTTTATACTCTATCCCCCTTTGCAATAAAGGCCAACATTCCATTTGCCTTCCTGATTAGTTGCTGTACCTGCATACTAACTTTTTGTGTTTCATGCACAAGGAATCCCAAGTCCATCTGTATTGCAGCACTTTGCAATTTTTCTCCATTTAAATTATAATTTGCTTTTCTATTTTTACTGCCAAAGTTGATAACCTAACATTTTCCCACATTATGCTCCATCTGCCAAATTTTTGGCCACTCACTTAGCCTGTCGATATCCTTTGCAGATTTTGTGTGTCCTCACACTTTGCTTTTCCTCCCAGCTTTGTATCATCAGCAAACTTGGCTACATTACACTCGGTCCCTTCTTCTAATATAGATTGTAAATAGTTGAGGCCCCAGCACCAATCCCTGCAGCACCTCACTAGTTACTGTTTACCAAACGGAAAATGACCCATTTATTCCAACTCTCTGATTTCTGTTAGCTAGCCAATCCTCTGTCCATTCTAATATATTATCCCAAACCCCATGAACTTTTATCTTGAGTGGTAACCTTTTATGTGGCACCTTATTGAATGCCTTCTGGAAATCCAAATATACCACATCAACTGGTTCCCCCTTATCCACCCTAATCGTTAAATACTCAAAGAACTCCAGCAAATTTATCAAACTTGATTTCCCTTTACTAAAACCATGCTGACTCTGCTTGATTGCATTATGCTTTTCCAAATGTCCTGCTACTGCTTCCTTAATAATGGACTCCAGCATTTTCCCAACGACAGATGTTAGGCTAACATAGAAATATAGAAAATAGTTGCAGGAGTAGGCCATTCGGCCCTTCGAGCCTGCACCACCATTCATCATGATCATGGCTGATCATGCAACTTCAGTACCCCTTTCCTGCTTTCTCTCCATACCCCTTGACCCCTTTAGCTGTAAGGGCCACATCCAACTCCCTTTTGAATATAGCTAACCGAACTGGCCTCAACAACTTTCTGTGGTAGAGAATTCCACAGGTTCACAATTCTTTGAGTGAAGAAGTTTCTCCTCATCTTGGTCCTAAATGGCTTACCCTTATCCTTAGACTGTGACCCCGGTTCTGGACTTCCCCAACATCGGGAACATTCTTCCTGCATCTAACCTGTCCAATCCTGTCAGAATTTTATATGTTTCTATGAGATCTCCTCTCATTCTTCTAAATTCCAGTGAATATAAGCCGAGTCGATCCAGTCTTTCTTCATATGTCAGTCCTGCCATCCCAGGAATCAGTCTGCTGAACCTTCGCTGCACTCCCTCAATAGCAAGAATGTCCTTCCTCACATTAGGAGACCAAAACTGTACACAATATTCAAGGTGTGGCTTCACCAAGGCCCTGTAAAACTGTAGTAAGACCTCCCTCCTCCTATACTCAAATCCTCTTACTATGAAGGCCAACATGCCATTTGCCTTTTCACCGCCTGCTGTACCTGCATGCCAACTTTCAATGACTGATGTCTCGTTGCACCTCCCTTTTTCCTAATCTGTCACTATTCAGATAATATTCTGCCTTCCTGTTTTTACCACCAAAGTGGATAACCTCACATTTATCTACATTATACTGCATCTGCCATGCATTTGCCCACTCACCTAACCTATCCAACTCACCCTGCAGCCTCTTAGCATTCTCCTCACAGCTCACACTGCCACCCAGCTTAGTGTCATCTGCAAACTTGGAGATATTACACTCAATTCTTTCATCTAAATAATTGATGTATATTGTAAATAGCTGGGGTCCCAGCACTGAACCTTGCGGTACGCCTCTAGTCACTGCCTGCCATTCTGAAAAGGACCCGTTTATTCCTACTCTTTGCTTCCTGTCTGCCAACCAGTTCTCTATCCAAGTCAATACATTAGCCCCAATACCATGTGCTTTAATTTTGTACACTAATCTCTTGTGTGGGACGTTCTCAAAAGCCTTTTGAAAGTCCAAATACACCACATCCACTGGTTCTCCCTTGTCCACTGCACTAGTTACATCCTCAAAAATTTCTAGAAGGTTTGTCAAGCATGATTTCCCTTTCATAAATCCATGTTGACTCAGACCAATCCTGTCACTGCTTTCCAATGTGCTGCTTAAAATCTTTAATAATTGATTCCAACATTTTCCCCACTACCGATTTCAGGCTAACCGGTCTCTATAATTCCCTGTTTTCTCTCTCCCTCCTTTTTCAAAAAGTGGGGTTACATTAGCTATCCTCCAATCCATAGGAACTGATCCAGAGTCTATAAAATGTTGGAAAATGATCTTCAATGCATCCACTATTTCTAGGGCCACTTCCTTTAGTATTCTGGGATGTAGACTATCAGGCCCTGGGGATTTATCGGCCTTCAATCCCATCAATTTCCCGAACACAATTTCCTGACTAATAAGGATTTCCTTCAGTTCCTCCTTGTCGCTAGACCCTCGGTCCCCTAGTATTTCCGGAAGGTTATTTGTGTCTTCCTTAGTGAAGACAGAACCAAAGTATTTGTTCATTGGTCTGCCATTTCCTTGTTCCCCATTCATCTGATTCTGACTGCAAGGGACCTACATTTGTCTTCACTAATCTTTTTCTTTTCACATATCTATAGAAGCTTTTGCAGTCAGTTTTTATGTTCCCTGCAAGCTTATTCTCATACTCTATTTTCCCCCTCCTAATTAAACCCTTTGTCCTCCTCTGCTGAATTCTAAATTTCTCCCATTCCTCAGGTTTGCTGCTTTTTCTGCCAATTTATATGCCTCTTCCTTGGTTTTAACACTATTCCTAATTTCCCTTGTTAGCCACGGTTAAGCCATCTTCCCCATTTTATTTTTACACCAGACAGGACTGTACAATTGTTGTAGTTCATCCATGTGATCTTTAAATGTCTGCCATTGCCTATCCACCATCAGCCCTTTAAGTATCATTCGCCGGTCTATCCTAGCCAATTCAAGTCTCATACCATCAAAGTTACCTTTCTTTAAGTTCAGGACCCTAGTCTTTGAATTAACTGTGTCACTCTCCATCTTAATGAAGAATTCTACCATATTATGGTCACTCTTCCCCAAGGGGCCTCGTACATGATTGCTAATTAATCCTCTCTCATTACACAACACCCAGTCTAGAATGGCCAACTCGCTAGTTGGTTCCTCGACATATTGATCTCGAAAACCATCTCTTATACACTCTCGGAAATCCTCCTCCACCGTACTGCTACCAGTTTGGTTAGCCCAATCGATATGTAGATTAAAGTCGCCCATGATAACTGCTGTACCTTTATTGCATGCATCCCTTATTTCCTGTTTGATGCCATCCCCAACCTCACTACTACTGTTTGGTGGTCTGTACACAACTCCCACTAGTGTTTTCTGCCCTTTGTTGTTCCGCAGCTCTACCATACAGATTCCACATCATCCATGCTAATGTACTTCCTTACTATTGCGTTAATCTCCTCTTTAACCAGCAATGCTATCTCACCTCATTTTCCTTTCTATCTATCCTTCCTGAATATTGAATACCTCTGGATGTTGAGTTCCCAGCCTTGGACACCCTGGAGCCATGTCTCCGTAATCCCAATTACATCATATCCGTTACCAGCTATCTGCGCAGTTAATTCATCCACCTTATGATGAATGCTCCTCGCATTGAGACACAGAGCCTTCAGGCTTGTTTTTTTTAAAACATTCTTTGTCCTTTTAATGTGGTATGTTGTAATGTGGCCCTTTTTGATTTTTGCCTTTGATTTCTCTGTCCTCCACTTTTCCTTATCTCCTTTCTACCATTTTACTTCCCTCTGTCTCCCATCCCCTTGCTTTCTTAGTTTAAACCATACCGAACAGCACTAGCCAACACTCCGCCTAGGACATCGGTTTCAGTCCTGCCCAGGTGCAGACCGTCCGGTTTGTGCTGGTTCCACCTCCCCCGGAACCAGTTCCAATGTCCCAGAAATTTGAATCCCTCCCTCTTGCACCACTGCTCAAGCCACGTATTCATCTGAGCTATCCTGCGATTCCTACTCTGACTAGCACATGGCACTGGTAGCAATCCTGAGATTACTACCTTTGAGGTCCTACTTTTTAATTTAACTCCTAGCTCCGTAAATTCAGCTTGTAGGACCTCATCCCGTTTTTTACTTATATCGTTGGTACCTATATGCACCACGACAACTGGCTGTTCACCCTACCCCTCCAGAATGCCCTGCAGCCACCTCGAGACATCCTTCATCCTTGCACCAGGGAGGCAACATACCATCCTGGAGCCTCGATTGCGGCCACAGAAACGCCTATCTATTCCCCTTAAAATAGAATCCCTACTACTATCGCTCCCCCACTTTTTTTCCTGCCCTCATGTACAGCAGATCCACCCATGGTGCCATGAACTTGGCTGCTGCTGCCTTCCCCTGATGAGCCATCTCCCCCAACAGTATGCAAAGTCTGGTCTATCATTTCCTGTTTTCTGTCTGCCTCCTTTTTTAAATAGGGGCGTTACATTTGCGGTTTTCCAATCCGCTGGGACCACCCCAGAATCCAGGGAATTTTGATAGATTACAACCAATGGATCCACTATCTCTGTAACCACTTCTTATAAGACCCTAGAATGTAAGCCATCAGGCCCAGGGGACTTGTCCACCTTTCATCCCATTAATTTACTGAGTACTATGTCTTTAGTGATAGTGATTGAATTAAGTTCCTCCCTCCGTATAGCCCCTTGATTATCCACTATTGGGATGTTTTTAGTGCCTTCTACCGTGAAGACCGATACAAAATATTTGTTTGGGAACGTCTCTGCCATTTCCCTGTTCCTCTAGGGGACCAACATTTACTTTAGCCACTCTTTTCCTTTTTATATACCTGTAGAAACTCTTACTATCTGTTTTTATATTTTGTGGTAGTTTACTTTCATAACTAGCTATAGATGCCCTTCTTAGAGTAGCCGCTGAGTGCATTGATGTGTAAACAGTTTCTGTAAATGAACTAAGTAATGAGCAAAAAAGCTGTAGGACCATGATTCTATACATCTGGATTTCTCCTGTTACTTCATTACATTAGCTCACCCACTCAGCATTGCATTATGTTTCCTAAGTGTATAATTTTTCTTTGTTACTGTTAAATTTAGGCAGCAAGCCAGTAAGACTTCACGTGCCTTTCCGCCTGCTAGTTTTATATTTTTATCTAATAGACACTAAGGTAACAGATTGTGGTATGAGTAAAACTATAATTTTATTATTTAAATGTTATATGTTCGAAACGATTTGATTCATGGAAACAGGCACCCAGTTTAGTTTTTCTCTGTACAATAGTCACACAGTTACACAATCATGGTCCTGTAACACAGAGTGTACAAAAGACACAGGGCTAGAATTTGCCCAAATAACGACATCACTGTTTTTTGATGATATTCGTGATTAACGACTTTTTTTTCCTGCCAAAATAACGGCCTAACGAAATAACGAATAAAGGCCTAAAATTTGCCAAACGTTAGCGTTAAAAAAGCACCGTTTTTTACGACAAAAATGAACTTTTCTGTGCTTAAAAAAACGCTTGTTCTGCGCATACATGGAAAAAAAAAGTTTGCCTGTTTTTTTACGTGATGCGCACGCATGCGCAGTACGCTTCCAGGTCTGAATCAGCCATTTTTAAAAGGGATTTAAAGTTCTAGGAGAGTGCTCCAAACTTCAGCACAAGTGCTGCAAGAACAAAAATGCAGGATGATGTGGGAAGGGAGAGGGTAGGAAGTTTACCCAGGTTGCAAATGAGGCCTTGGTAGGCACTGTAGAGAGAAGATGGGGCCAGATTGGAAAGAAGGGTAAAGGGAAACTGCATCCATCTGCAATGGCAGAAGCTTGGAAATGCGTGGCCGAGCAGGTTTCCTCTGTGGACTCCGTCAGGAGGACCCATCACCAGTGCAGAAAGAGGTGGCATGACCTTTGTGGGACAGCCAGAATAAATAATATTTTTATTTATGCACTCCAATTACTTAAATTGTAAATATGACACATCTTGGTATCGCTAGGCTTCTGATCACCACACCTTATAAAGACTTATTTTTTTCTGCACTGCACTTCTATGTTTTTTGATGAACAACATGCAAGTAAAGGAGCATTAAACAGATCACTTAATTAAATGCACACAGTATGGTATAAGTGCTTTGATGAACATCTATGCGTGCCACAACAGCAGAAAGCCCATCTCTTAAAAATTTCTATTGCCATCTTTGCAGGAAAAGTTGTCCCATAACAGGCGAAAGCAGCGGAAAACTGGTGGCAGTCCGGCAACACTGGTCCCATTCACTCATCTGGAAAGTCGTGTGGCGGGTCTGATTGGTGCATTGCCGAGATCGACTACCCGTGCGGATGCTGAGCCTGCATTCGAGAGTGATGGTAAGTCCTGCAAAATCCACAGTCTGGGTTGGCTCAATGTTAAGTAGTGTGGGCTAGGCTTCGGCTTATGCAATGTACTGTCTGTCGTCGTGGTCCTTCAAATGAGCCTGCGCTATGTGAGCCTACTCATATCACCGTGCCCCCTCCCCTGCTGCTAACCAGTCATCTGTTTTTTTAATATTTTGCAGATGACTCAGAAACATCCAATAATGGAGAAGACCCGGCCAGCTCGCCAGAAGCGGCATTGGAGGACACCAACCTCAGCCATCCTGACGAACCTCCCCAGGAGGAGGAGGAAGAACAAATGGATATGGTGGGGAGGGGATGGGGTGTTATTGTTGAGTGTGGAGGAAGGCACGCAGGCACAAAGGGCTTCAGCTGCAGCCAGCAGTACAGAGGAGGGGTGGGGATCCGGGACATTCCCCGTTTATACAACATCCGAGGTCGCAGGTCCCAGTGGGTTGAAGCAAAGCACACCCAAGGCAGCAGCAGGCCGAGGCTGTGTCAGCAAGATCGCTCTGCTGAAATGCAGGCTGAACAGGAAGTAACAGGGATTGACTGGGGAGAGTGTCCAGCTCACCAAATTGCTCTTCAAGGCCATGGGTGGGATCTCGGGAAGCATAGCAGCACTATCTGCTGACATTAGGGATGGCATATCGGGAAGCATTACAGTACTATCTACAGAGATTAGGGAGGACATGTCGCAGATAATAGCTGCAATGTGCGACAACACCGAGGCTGTCAATGCCCAGTGGCAATTGATGGCCTCGACTGATGCCACTCCAATCCTCAAACCAACCTTACCAGTCAGTGTCCAGGCTGAGCAACAGGATAAACACTCCAAAGCCGGCACTTCCACAGCCCCAGCTTCTCGAGGGCTTCCATTGCCGTCTCCTCCAAGCGCAGCACCCTTCCCGCATACTAATAAAAAACAGCTTGGAGTCACCAGGACTAGGGTTAAGCCTACGGTTACGGGCAGGACTAATGCCAAGTGCAAGAGGGGGTGGGGTGGGGGGGTTTAAATTAGGGAGGGGGGAGAGATGGCTGCAGCTGAAGTTTGTTTGCTGCTGTAGTTGTTGTTTTGCTGTTCTTTTGTTGTTGCTGTGGTTGGTTGTTTGCTTTATTGTTATTTAAGTGACGTTAATTTAAAAGTTTAATATAATACTAAACATTTTTTATTAAAGTTAAGAAAGTTGCTTTTAAGTACGTGTACAAATGTTTAATACATTTCAAATTATTTTTTCAACTCAACCAAACTTATGCAGTGTCCCATTCACAGAATAACAGGGAGAAATAGTCAACATGGTGGGATACAGCGGGCAGTCAATGATGAAATGTGCCATTCAGCCTTCATGCAAAGTGGTGAATTATCAGCTGCTGATGCAAGGCTCTTGCAGTGGCATAAAATCCATGAGGCCTCCTCCCCTGTCATCCTGGGGGTGTTAGTGTTAGACAAGGATGGGTTCCTTGTCCTCATCCTCCTCCTCCTCCCCACCCTGTACTGCCTTTCACAACCTCAGGACATCCCAAGTGCTTCACAATCACGTTGTAATTTAGGGAACCGCAGAATCCAATTTGCGCACAGTAAGGTTCCATATACAGCAATGAAATAAAGGATCAATTAAACTGTTTATGGTAATGGGGGCTAGGACACCAGGAGAACTTCCCTGCTCTTCTTTGAGTGGGATCTTTTACTGAGCGGGCAGAAGTGACCTCAGTTTAACATCTCATCCGTAAAACAGTGCGGCACTCACTCAATGCTGTACTGGTGTCAGTCTAGATTATTTACTCAAGTCTCTAAAATTGTGCTTGAAAGGCAGATCTGCTACAACTGAGCTAAGGCTGACACCTTAACATACTTCACATAGACAACAAAGCAAATTCGCATGTGGATACGATTCAAAATACTGGTCAGAGATCTTATGAACGCTTATCTACTATTGACCCAAATTATAGCCTGCATTTGCTTCAGTGAAAACAGGCATGGACTGAAAGGGCAGATGCACTCTAAGCGAGATTTCAGCTGATTGGAAGAATCCCCAAGGAATTTCCCAGTAAGAGATAGCAGACATCAGATCACTTCACACAAACCTAGGATCAAACCTTAGCTTCCGAGACTGTATAGTTCAGTATCACATCACCCACATGCCACTGTGGGCGCTTATTGCTTTTTTTGGGTGGGGGAGATACTGGAAAGGAAGAATACAGCATGGAAACAAATACAGCCATTCCAACACAATCAGAAAAAGATCAATAATGCACTGACAGTAATCTTCATTCTACTCTTGCAGCCAACAGGCTGCTCAAATACACAGAAGGTCACTGAAACTGTCTAGGGATCATTTCACAAACGTGCGCTCCTGGTGCAGAGCTTCCACACCTGAATTCCCGATACGCATTCTTGGCAGGAGCTCCATGTCAGGAATGTAAATTTGTAAAATTACCACTTCTTTACACTGACTTATCTTGATGTTTCATCATTATTCTGTAGATACCTGAAATATCAGAAAATGAGGTGAATTGTGTTAATAATGGCAATTCAGCAAAAGAAAACAAAAGAGCTGAAAAGGTCAGTAAAATAGCAAGAAAACAAGGAATGGGGACGAAATTTGCGTAGTTGCCGCCAACTGGGTAAAAACGACTTCTTGCCCGGGGTGCAAGGCCTCTACTGCTTCCCGCGAAATTCTGCAGGAGTTAGCGGAGGTGCAAACGGGTAGTGCCCCGCTCCTGCTGGTGGCACCCCGGCCGCTGCGCCATGGCGCAAAAATTAAAGGGGAGGTGCGGCGCGCACTTTTTCTAAATTGGCCGACTTACCGTTCACGGCCTTGCCTTGTCCAATTCGCGGGGTCCGTGCCGCGATGTTGCAGCCCAGCATTCCGCTTCTGTACCGGGCTGCTGCCACGGCACCCCGCTCTCCAGTGATGAAGTGGTAGCCCCTTTTCCCCATTTTGCAGCGTGCCCTCCCCTTTAACGGAAGGGCCCCGTGTTCCCACTAGCATTATGCAGCATCTCCAGGTGATTAACATCCCAGTCCCGCTCCCGTGAGGAAGTGCGTTCCACTTCCGCTCGGGGGGCTGTAACCCCAATTTCGTTGCCAGGCGGGACATCCACGCCTGGTGCAGGAAGTCCCGCCTCGCCTCAGTTACCGTCCCGGGGCGGTACCGTATTTCAGTCCCCAGGTCTCTTTCTTGTTATTTATTAAGGGGGAAAATTACTGTGGGGGGGAGTAGTTTCACAAGTGAGGAAGGCCATTCAGCCCATCTTAATTCATCCATCCAACAGATCCAAATGTCACCATTTGTAATATCCAATTGTTTCTTAAATGATTCCAAGATTTTTGCCTCCATTGCTTTATTTGAAAGTTTATTCCACACATAGATCACTGTGTCGGTGAAGAAGAATTTCCTGATATCTGTCCTAAAATTGGTCCAGAAATCTCAGCCTCCCCGGGTCCGTACGGACCCAGGAAAGCATCGCAAAAGCCGCTTTTCAGCGCACAATGCACATGCGCTGAAAACCGCCTTTTCCGATCTGTCAAGCTCCAGCTTGACAGATCTTTCACATCTCGGGAGCGAGGACATTCGCATGGGCAAGATTGCGGTATTTACCCATATTTTGCCCAGCAAATGTCCTGAAAACCTTTGTGCCTGATAAAAGCAAGCGGTCTACTTTTACAGACGTAAGAGTTTTAAAACACGCAAAAACATTAAAAATAAAATTTTTAAAACACATTTTATTGTTAAAAACCCTGCCCACTACAGTAAGTTTATTTTAAACCATAATTAAAAAAACTTTAAAAAAATCATATTTTTTTTTCTCTTAATTTTAATTATGTGAGGTGTGTTTTTAATTTTTTATTATGTGTGTTTAGTGTGTTTGTTTTTTTTCTTCTCATTAATAGCAATGAGAACTCGTAGATACAGATCTCTCATTGCTATTAATGAAAAAGCTGTAGAATACTTTACCTGATTGGTTGTGCAGTCACACATGACTGCACCTTCTGCATCCGAACCTCGAGGACGGGAGCGCGCTTCGCAGCGTGGGAAGAGAAGGCCTCCCCACTGGAATCCCACGCTCCTCCGGGACCACCAGGTAAATTCGTAAAAATTCTCCGGTCGGAGGCATTTGTCCGAAAGAAGCCTCCGATCATAATTTCAGGGCCAGTATCTTTTAGTAATTTGAACGTTTATTTCCTCGTTCAATAGAAGGCTTTTTATTTTTTGGGATTGGAACAAAATAACTGACAAAGCAGTATTTATTGCCCATCCCTAAATGCCCTGAGGGCATTGAATCAACTATATCTTGTGGGACTGGAGACATATATGTGGGCCAGATCAGGTAAAGGTGAAAGACATCAATGAACCAGTGGGCTTTTGTGACAGACCAACAGCTTTCACAAATGACTAGATTTATTGAATTTAATTTCATAGTTTGCTACGTTGGGATTTGAATTCATGACCTCTGTCAGTCCCACAAGATGTGATCGACTCTTAATGCCCTCAGGGTACTAGGGATGGGCAATAAATGCTGCTCTGCCACTTTTTTGTCCGCATCCCAAGAATAAATAAATAAAAATCCTATTGTCTTTATTGATTGCAGCTAGCTCTGCATTAGTTATATATGTTTATAGTCCATCCTAGATCTCTTTCAGCTTCATCTTTACCTATTCAATTCATAGAGTATGTGCATCATTTTTTTTTCCTTCCTATGCATAGCACTTTACACTGTGATGTAAAGAGGCAGGTTACTGTAAGGGGGGTACTTTCAATAGAAACTGCACCTTTAGCTTAGTATTTTGAAAAAGACATCAAAGATATTTGGTCGGAAGTATTTCCATTTTTAATGTTCTTCCCTCATTCATCCTCATGGATTCGGTTATGTATGTAAACTTTACTAGTGTGTAAAGCTTGCCATCAGGGGGCGCACCTGTTGGAGACCCAAGGGTCACCTGCAAGCAGGTATAAAAGGCAGTGTACCATGCTGCTTCCTCACTCTGGAGTTACATTAAAGAGACCAAGGTCACAACTATTTGAGCTTACAGTATACAGTCTTGTGGAATTATTCTGAACATAACAATTGACCACAAGTAACAGATCACGAACTTTGACATGGTTATGGCTGCCATTGGTATTCTTGAGAGATTTGTTGAGGGTGATAATTGGGAAGCCTTCATTGAGTGTCTTGACCAGTACTTTGTGGCCAACAAGCTGGATACGGAAGATACATTCTCTTCACCGTTTGCGGGTCCACGATATATGGCCTCGTCAAAAATCTGCTAGCACCGACGAAACCAATAGACAAGACATATGCAAAGTTGTGCACGCTGTTTCAGGAACACCTCAAGCCGAAGGAGAGCATCTTAATGGCCAGGTATTGCTTTAAATGCGCCATCGCTCCGAGGGACAGAACATGGCGAGCTTTGTCGCTGACCTAAGACGCCTTGCGGGACCGTACGAATTTGCTGGATTTTTGCGGGAAATGTTGCGGGACTTTTTCGTGCTTGGAATCGGCCTCGAGGTCATTCTTCGCAAACTGCTGTCTGCCGAATCCCTAGATCTGAGCAAGGCCATCACGATAGCCCAGGCTTTCATGTCCACGAACGATAACACTAAATAGATATTTTTGCAGTATCGAAGCTCACCGGCAAGTACTGTGCATAAAATAATACCTTGAACAGGGCAGAACTGTGCATGGCAGGACCTACACGCCTGCAGAGGCCAGACCTAGGATGACTCAGAGTCCGCTGTGGGGCATGAATGAGAATCCATTAACACCATGTTGGCACTGCAGGGGCAGTCATAGAGCCCATCAATGTTGATTCAAGCACTACGTGTGCAAGGGCTGTGAAACAATGGGGCACCTCCAGCGAATGCGCAAACATACTGCGACTCACCATGTGACAGAGTCAGCAGAAGATGACCGATCCAGCGCGGTTCACGCTGAACGAGTAAGAGAGGCAACTCAAACCGAGGCTGAAGAGGAAGTGTATGGGGTATACACCTTCACCACCAAAAGCCCTCCGATAATGTTGAAAGTCAAATTCCAGTTTCCATGGAATTGGACATGGGGGCGAGTCAGTCAATTATGAGCCAAAAGACTTTTGAGAAACTGTGGGGCAACAAGGCACAAAGGCCAAAACTAGGCTTGATTCACACAAAGCTGCGTACTTACACCAAAGAGCTCATACCAGTCATTGGCAGTGCAGCAGTGAAGGTATCGTACGATGGAACTGTGCATGATTTATCACTATGGATTGCACCAGGCCATGGCCCAACGCTGTTCGGCAGAAGCTGGCTAGGAAAGATCCGATGGAACTGGGACGACATCAAAGCACTGTCTTCAGTAGATGACGCCTCGTGCGCCCAAGTGCTAAACAAATTCCCGTCGTTCTTTGAGCCAGGCATCGGCAACTTCACAGGCGCAAAAGTGCAGATCCATCTAGTCCCTGATGCATGGCCCATTCATCACATGGCCCCAGTGATTCCATATATGATGTGAGAGAAAGTCAAGATCGAGCTGGACAGACTTCAACGAGAGAGAATCATATCGCCAGTAGAGTTCAACGAGTGGCCAGTCCAATTGTTCCAGTGTTGAAAAGCAATGGGACGGTCGGAATCTACGGGGACTACAAGGTAACGATCAACCGAGTCTTGTTACAGGACCAGTACCCACTACCCAAAGCGGATGACCTGTTCGCTTCACTAGCGGGAGGGTGGGAAGTCGTTCTCCAAGCTGGATCTAACCTCTGCTTACATGACACAGGAGCTGGCCTAACCTTCGAAAAAATTGACGTGCATCAACACACACAAAGGACTGTTCATATATCACAGATGCTCTTTTGGGATTCGCTCGGCTGCGGCCATCTTCCAGAGGAACATGGAGAGTCTGCTGAAATCGGTTCCGCACAGTGGTGTTTCAAGACGACATTCTGATCACTGGTTGCAACACCACCGAACACTAGCACAACGTGGAAGGGGTTCTAAAGCGACTGGACAGAGTGGGACTCAGGCTGAAACGCTCCATGTGTTTTCCTAGCTCCAGAGATCAAATTTTTGGGGAGAAAGATTGCGGCAGGCGGCATCAGACCCATGGACTCCAAGACGGAGGTCATCAAGAATGCACCCACACCACAGAATGTGACGGAGCTGCGTTCGTTCCTGGGACTCCTCAACTATTTTGGTAACTTTCTACCGGGGTTGAGCACTTTGCTGGAACCTTTGCATTTATTGCTATGCAAGGATCACGATTGAGTTTGAGGTAAATCTCAAGAGACAGCCTTTAATAAGTCCAGAAACCTGCTATGTTCTAACAAGTTAATTGTATTGTATGACCCGTGTAAACGTTTAGTACTAGCTTGTGATGCAGCTTCGTACAGGGTCGGTTGTGTGTTACAGCAAGCCAATGGGTCAGGCAAACTGCAACTGGTTGCATATGCATCCAGAAGTTTATCTAAGGCTGAAAGAGCCGACAGTACAGTTGAGAAAGAAGCATTAGCATGCGTATACAGGGTTAAGAAAATGCACTAATACCTATTTGGTCTCTAGTTCGAGCTCGAAACCGACCACAAGCCGCTCATTTCGCTGTTCTCAGAAAGCAAAGGCATTAACACCAATGCTTCGTCCTGCATCCAAAGATGGGCATTAACATTATCTGCGTATGATTATGTAATCCACCATAAACCGGGCACTGAGTCGGCTACCATTTCTCACCACCGGGGTGGAAATGGCGCAACCCGCAGACTTGCTTCTTGTAATGGATGTTTTTGAGAGAGAGGGGTCACCCGTCACGGCTCGCCAGATAGGACCTGGACTAGCCAGGACCCGGTGCTATCACTCGTAAAAAGTTGCGTCCTTAATGGGAGCTGGTCGGCTGTTCCCGGGGAAATGCAAGACGAAATTAAGCCGTTTTACCGACGCAAGGATGAAATGTCCATCCATTCGGATTGTCTCCTATGGGGGAATCACGTGGTTTCGCAAAAAAAAGGTAGGGAAACGTTTATACGCGACCTACACAGTACTCACCCAGACATAGTCATGATGAAGGCTATCTCCAGGCCACACATTTGGTGGTCCGGCATTGACTTGAAATTGGAGTCATGCGTACACAATGTAACACTTGCTCACAGTTGAGCAATGCACCAAGAGAGGCCCCACTGAGTCTGTGGTCATGGCCCTCCAAACCGTGGTCCAGGGTCCACATAGATTTCGCTGGCCCCTTTCTAGGAAAGATGTTCCTTGTAGCAGTGGACGCTTACTCTAAATGGATTGAATGTATAATAATGTCATCATGTACGTCCATTGCCACCATTGAAAGCCACGGGCCATGTTCGCCACCCATGGTTTGCCCGACATCCTTGTTAGTGACAATGGACCATGTTTCACCAACTCGGAATTCAACGAGTTCATGACCTGCAATGGCATCAAGCATGTCAGGTCTGCCCCCTTTAAGCCTGCATCCAATGCTCAAGTGAAATGGGCAGTCCAAACTATCAAGCAGAGCTTGAAAAACGGACGGTTCCCTGCAGACCCGGTTATCTCGGGTTCTACTCAGCTACCGGGCGCGACCTCACTCGCTTACCGGGGTTTCCCCTGCAGAATTGTTAATGAAGAGAGCACTCAAAACCAGACTTTCCTTACTCCACCCGGATCTCAATGGGCCCTGGTTACTTCCTTCTACAAACTCTTGCCGCTCCTTCGTCCCTCCTGCTGTGCCTGCCCACACTGCAATCAGCGACCTGACTTCGCAGCCATCGCCCTCCTGCAGTGGTATGCCATCACAAGCTGCTCCCTCTGATGGCCCCGGCTTGGCCAGTTATGTACATTGGAACTGAATAGCCTGATATAGGGGGAAGAAAATGAAAATAGCAGCCAAAAATAAAACTCTTCCTCACAGGTAGAAGATTGTTAAAAAATCAATCTGTGTTTCACATCTGCCAAATGATGGTTTAGATCTAAGCAGGTATTGTTTCAGTAAATGCTGGTAACTATGGAAGTCTTTCAGTGTAACTGACCTTCAAGTGATCTATTGATCTGTTCAATATTCATTTACCTAAAGGAACACTGGATATTCTTTGGGATATTTAATCAATTATATTTACGAGGATTGAAAATGGATTATTTTTCTTTTAGATAATTGCTCTTTAGTCATCAGTGGACAGTGAATGAAGTAGTTACTGCCTGTTCAGAGATTGCTCTGAGGAAAAATGTCTAGATAGAAATAAAATCAGATAGAGAAGTAAATCCTGCTTTAAAAAAGCACACCAAATAGTGAAATTCAGTAAAACACTGAAAAATACTTTAAACTTCTTCAAAGGTTGTTAAGATATTTTGGAAAATACCAAGTCTCACAGGCTGGGAGGTCTTGTTCAGAGCATTCAAATACCACCCCCCCCCCCCCACTCTCCGACCCCCCATGAAATTACTCTGATTTTAAAACATTCGGACCACTCCTTCTTTCGAAGGTGTGTGCCTTAGATAACTTGATAGAATACTGAAACAACAGATGTTCTTCCAGAGCTAGTCAGGTCCGCAATTCAATCAGTGAAAACGATTAGTCTTGCTCTTCTAAATGTTCACTAGGATATTGCAGTGAATAGTAGCAAAATTGTTGATAAACTTGCGACACTTAACTTGGACTTTGTGCCTTAAAGTTTTTGTCCGACAAGACAATTTTTTATTTTCATTTGCTTTATTTGAATTTTTGGAAATAATTAGGGGAAATTTTAAACCCCAAAAACAGGTAGGTTTGGGTTGGGTGCGAAGTAACAATGTAAAAAAATCTCAACCCCAAACCCAACGTGCCTTGAACCCACCCACCTCCAGTTATAATGAGGCGAGAGAGGGGCGGACAACCAACCCTCAGCCTCAGATTTTTCTCTTTTACAGCTTTAACACTGGCCCGACAGACAGCCAGCATCTCAATCTGGCTCACTGTTGCCAGGAAACGGATTTCAAAAATGGTAATCAGATCCTGCCATTAAATTCGGCAAGACCTGAGCGAAACCCATTCTTCCGGGTTTGCTGTCCACTGGCCCCCCCCACCCAAAAAACTCTTGCCTACGCCACTGCGATGCAAGATTATTATACACTAATTTTGATGGATTAGTCTATATGTCAAAGAACTAGATATGGAAATATATGAATATAGCATATAGCCAATCACACTTGCTCACTGGTCCTATGCCTATCCAATATTTTATTAACTCCATACATAGCATTCTACTGTCTTTTGCTCCAATTGAACACCATTAATTTAAAACTTTATGGTTCAGATTAATCCCACAGGGCATGCTTATATTCTATGTGCTTAATTTATGTTGCTATATTCAGTTGTGACCTACGATCCTTAAAAGCAATTACCATTTTATACATGGTCATCAATAGCATCAGGGAGTTCATGATTCAAGAAGGGGGAGCACAAACTAATTATATGTTGCAGATCTCTGTTTTTATGATGACCATAATTTAATGACTAACTGTACTCGCTCAGCTGGTCATTGGAGAAATCTTTGTGCTGGCCAAAGAACAGATTTCATATTCTTAATTAAAGTATATTTTCACAAAATATGAAGAACAGAAATGTTCTAGTTTAAATTTGTTTGCTTTGCAGCTTAGTGCTGCACATTTCAACATCCAGATGCAGCTTTGGTGCACCCAGATGCCAAACCACTATTGTTGACATGACCGTTGCAAAATCTGCTCTCATATTGTTATTATATACATATATTTCTTCAAAAATATCTGAAGTTTATTAGTCACATATTAGATGCTCGTCCCTTTGTGAATAGCAGTCATGTGAAGACTAAGTAAAATACATGCTTGAAATCAGAATTTGCTTAAAAGCGGAAAATACTGACCTCTCTGTCCTTAGCCTTCTACACTGTTCCAATGAAGCTCAAAGCAAGCTCAAGAAACAGCAACTCAATCTTTCTTCTGGGCGCTTTACAGCCCTCCGGCCTTAATATTGACTGTAAGACAGACCTTAACCACATTTGCAGTTTCTCTCAGATAGCAGGTGCTGATTATATAGGATGGATGCACCTGCGTCTATGGGAATGGGGGAGGTTGTGGGCTGGTGCTTGGAGTGGGGATTCCCTATCAGTATATGGCCAGCGGGGTGGTCTGCATCCCTGGGGTCTACCGGCCTTTTTCTTTTGTCACACTCCTTGGTCACTGGAACCTTCTCTACTTTGCCAGATTTCTCATGCTTCCCTCCATCGCAGCTATTCTGCTGTAACCATTCATGTGTACTCTAGGTCTCTCACTATTGTCTCCTTTTGTCTTGCACCATCATGACTTCATCATTTAATCAGGTCCTGTCTTCCCTCTAATCACAGGTCTCATTTTTTTCTCCCTGCTTCCTTTTCTTTGGCTCTGTTCCTACGTATAAGCTGTTCAATTACAACATGTTCCAGTTCGGAAGATCATCAACCTGAAAGGTTAACCCCCACCTTGCTCTCTCCATAGATACTGTCTGATCTGCTGAGTGTTGCCAGCATTTACTGTTTTTACTTGAGGGATTAGTACTTTGTGGCATCCTTCATGAAATCAGTTAATTCTCTTTTAAATCCTGATTGACCTGCTGAATATTACTGACTATTTTAATGTCAGTAATTGGATAAATACCTTTTAACAAGGATAATGAGCACTACACTTTCAGAGTATCAAAATGTCAGTTTTGCAACCAATTATCGATTTGTTTACTTAGAAGTTTTGCGAATAGCACATATCCAATTTTAAACGAGTTAGGAGCACAACAATAAGTAAAGCTTTTTGGATTGGCTCAAATAACCATATGATATGTTAGACATGTAGGAAAAGTAACCGTATACTTCAATGCAAGGAGTCAAATGAATAAGAGAGATGAGCTGAGGGCACAGACAGACACTTGGGAGTATGATATCATAGCTAATACTGAAACATGGCTGAAAGAAAGACAGGAATGGCAGCTCAACATTCCTGGTAACAGGGTTTTCAAATGAGATAGAGAGGATAACAAAAAAGAGTGGGGGTGGTCATGATATTGGTTAAAGAAACAATTACAGCTGTGAGGAGGGATGATATGTTAGAAGGATCAGCAAATGTGGCCATATGGGTTGAACTGAAGAACAAAAAAGGGGCAATACATTGCTGGGAGCAGCAGCATAGTAGTTATGTTACTGGACTATAATCTGGAGATGTGAGTTCAAATCCCACCACGGCAGCTAGGGCATTTAAATTCAGTCAATTAAATAAATCTGGAACAAAAACCATGAAACTACTAGATCATCATAAAAACCCATCTGGTTCACTAATGTCCTTTAGGGACGGAAATCTGCTGTCCTTATTAGGTCTGTTCTATATGAGACTGCAGACCCACAGCAATGTGGTTGATTCTTAACTGCCCTCTAAATTGGCCTAGCGAGTCACTCAGTTGTACCAAACCGCTACGACAAAGTCACTATGGGGGTACCTTCACCTTCACCACACTGACTGCAGCAGTTCAAAAAGGCAGCTCACCACCACCTTCTCAAGGGCAAATAGGGATGGGCGAAAAATGCAGGCATTGCCAGTGATGCTTACATCCCATGAATGAATAAAGAAAATACTATAGACCCCCCAAATACTCAGAGGGAGATGGAAGAGCAAATAGGTAGACACATTTCTGAGAAGTGCAAAAACAACAGGGCAGTAATAGTAGGAGATTTCAAATAGCTTAACATTAACTGGGGCAGAATCAGTGTAAAAGGTATAGAGAGCGCAGAATTCTTAAAATGCACTGATGTGAACTGTTTTTAGCCAATACGTCGCATGCCCAACAAGAGAGAGGGTGGTTCTGGGCTTAGTTTTAGGGAATGAAGCTGGGCAGGTGGAAGGGATATCAGTGGGAGAGCTATTTAGTGGTAGTAATCATAATTCAGTTAGATTTAGAATAGTTATGGAAAAGGACAAAGATAGATCAGGAGTACAAGTTCTCGATTGGGGAAAAGCCAATTTTACTAATCTGAGATGTGATTTAGCAAAAGTGGACTGGAAACAGCTACTTGAAGGTAAAACAGTGTAATAGCAGTGGGAGGCATTCAAGGAAGAGATAGTGAGGGTTCAGGGAAAATATGTTCCAACAAAGAGAAAGGATGGGACTCCCAAATCAGGAGCCCCCTGGATGTCAAGGTGCATACAGGGTAGGATATGGCAAAAAAGGAAAGCTTATGTCAGATACTGCAGAAACCCTAGAGGAGTATAGAAAGTGTAGGGGTGAAATTAAAAAGGAAATTAGGAAAGCAAAAAGAGGCATGAAAAACTATTGGCAAGTAAAATCAAGAAAAACTCAACGATGTTTTATAAATACATAAAGAGCAAGGGGATAACTAAAGAAAGTAGGGCCGATTAGAAATTGAAGTTTGTGTGCGGAGGCGGAAGATGTGGGTATGGTTCTTAATGAATACTTTGCGTCTGTCTTCACAAAAGAGAGGGACGATGCAGACATTGTAGTTAATAGGAGGAGGAGTGTGACATATTAGATGAGACAAACATAACTGAGAGAGGAAGTATTAAGGGGTTTAACATCTTTGAACGTAAATACATTGCCAGGCCTAGATGAAATGTATCCCAGGCTGTTAAAAGAAGCAATGGAGGAATCCTTTCCGGCTGCATGGGTGGTGCCGGAGGATTGGAGGGCTGCTAATGTTGTACTGTTGTTTAAAAAGGGAGAAAGGGATTGATCGAGTAACTACAGGCCAGTCAGCCTAATCTCGGTGGTGGGAAAATTGTTGGAAAAATTCTGAGGCACAGTATTGGTCCTCATTTAGAAAGGCATGGATTAATCAAGAACAGTCAGCATGGATTTGTTAAGGGAATGTCATGTCTGACGAACTTGACTGAATTTTTTGCGGAGGTAACAAGGAGAGTTGATGAGGGTAGTGCATTTGATGTAGTCTACATGGATTTTAGCAAGACTTTTGACAAGGTCCCACATGGCAGACTGGTCAGAAAAGATCCAAGGGAAAGTGGCAAGTTGGATCCAAAATTGGATCAGTGGCAGGAAGCAAAGGGTAATGGTCGACGGATGTTTTTGTGACAAGAAGGCTGTTTCCAGTGGGATTCCGCAGGACTAGGCCCCTTGCTTTTTGTGGTATACGTCAATGAATGGGAACGGTAGCATAGTGGTTATGTTATTGGACTAGTAATCCGGAGCCCTGGACAAATGATCCAGAGACACGAGTTCCAATTCTACCATGGTAGCTGGGAAATTTAAATTCAATTAAATAAATCTGGAATTAAAAGCTAGTATCAGTAATGGTGACCATGAAACTATTGGATTTTTGTAAAAACAAATCTGATTCACTGATGTCCTTTAGGGAAGGAAATCTGCCATCCTTACCTGGTCTGGCCTATATGTGACTCCAGATCCACAGCAATATGGTTGACTCTTAACTGCCCAGAAATGGCCGAGCCAGCCACTCAGTTGTACACGACCACTCAGTTCAAGAAGGCGGCTCACCACCACCTTCCCGTGAGCAATAAATGCTGGCCTTGCCAGCAATGCCCACATCCCAGGAACAATTTTTTTTAAAATTCTTCAATGTAGGGGGCATGATTAAGAAGTTTTCAGATGATATACAAATTGGCAGTGTGGTTGATAGGGAAGAAGAAAGTTATAGACTGTAGGAAGATATCAATTGACTGGTCAGGTGGGCAGAAAAGTGGCAAATGGAATTCAATCCAGAGAAGTGAGAGGTAATGCATTTCGGGAGGGCTAACAAAGCAAGGATATACATAGTGAATGGTAGGATACAGAAAAGTGTAGAGAAACAAAGGGACCTTGGAGTACATGTCCACAGATCCCTGAAGGTAGCAAGACAGGTAGATAAGGTGGTTAAGAAGGCATACAGGATACTTTCCTTTAGTAGCTGAGGCATAGAATATAAAAACATGGAGGTTATTGCTTGAACTGTATAAAATACTAGTTAGGCCACAGTTAGAGTTCTGCATACAGTTCTGGTCACCACATTACAGGAAAGATGTGATTGCACCAGAGAGGGTACAGAGGAGATTTACGAGGATGTTGTCAGGACTGGAGAATTTTAGCTATGAGGAATGATTGGATATGCTGGGGCTGTTTTCTTTGGATCAAAGAAGGCTGAGGGGAGACTTGGTTTGATGTGTATAAAATTTTGAGGGCCGAGATAGAGTGGATACATAAGAACATAAGAACATAAGAATTAGGAACAGGAGTAGGCCATCTAGCCCTTCGAGCCTGCTCCGCCATTCAAAAAGATCATGGCTGATCTGGCCGTGGACTCAGCTCCACTTACCCGCCTGCTCCCCATAACACTTAATTCCCTTATTGGTTAAAAATCTATCTATCTGTGACTTGAATACATTCAATGAGCTAGCCTCAATTGCTTCCTTGGGCAGAGAATTCCACAGATTCACAACCCTCTGGGAGAAGAAATTCCTTTTCAACTCGGTTTTAAATTGGCTCTCCCGTATTTTTTTGAGGCTGTGCCCCCAGTTCTAGTCTCCATGACCAGTGGAAACAACCTCTCTGCCTCTATCTTGTCGATCCCTTTCATTATTTTAAATGTTTCTATAAGATCAACCCTCATCCTTCTGAACTCCAATGAGTAAAGACCCAGTCTACTCAATCTATCATCATAAGGTAACCCCCTCATCTCCGGAATCAGCCTAGTGAATCGTCTCTGTATCCCCTCCAAGGCTAGTATATCCTTCCTCAAGGTGACCAAAACTGCAAGCAGTACTCCAGGTGCGGCCTCACCAATACCCTGTACAGTTGCAGCAGGACCTCCCTGCTTTTGTACTCCATCCCTCTCGCAATGAAGGCCAACATTCCATTCGCCTTCCTGATTACCTGCTGCACCTGCAATCTTTTTTTTTGGGATTCATGCACAAGGAGGTCTGGAACAAAGTCTCCACCAAGCGCAGCTCTCCGCCGGCTGGAGTGGCGGCCGTCCTGCAGGAACCGCTGCTCGGGAATCCGTACCTCCACGGCCGAGGTTTTATGTGGCGGTCGGAAGAGAGGGCTGTGGCTGGTGAGGTGACCAGGGTCAGGGACCTGCTCGATGGCGGAGGAGCGGGCTGGATGGCGCCAGACACGCTGGCGCGGCGCCTAAATTCTGCCAACGTCCGCCACGCGGCCGATGCCATCGAGTCGCTAAAAACAGCTCTGGGCCCTGACTCCGTTAGGTGCATCGAGGAGGCTCAAGCACGTGGGGAGATCCCGTCCGAACTGACCCCCGTCCGGACGGAATTCCTCATCGGCGCCAAACCCCAGAACCTCCCTCGGGGGCCGGCGCCTCACAACTTGAGCCGCCTCGGGGAAATCCCCTCCGTGCCTTTCAGTTCCGCGCGGAGGGGTTTCCTGTACGGGCTGCTCCTGCACACCCTCAACTTTGCCATCCTCGCCGGCCGTCCGGACACGCCATGGCGTACCATCTTGCCGTCCGGAGGAGGCGGGGGTCCCCGATGGAGGGCACTCTACGCAGGGGTCCTCCCACTATTCATCGGGGACTTGGCCTGGAGGGTGGTGCACGGAGCAGTGCCGTGCAACAAATTTTTAAGCCGGTTCACGGACTCCCAGGCCGCCTGCAATTTCTGCGGTCTGGAGGAGTCCGTGTTCCATGTTTTTATTGAGTGCACAAGGTTGCAGCCCCTGTTCCATTATTTGAAGGGGCTGCTCCTGAAATTCTGGCTGCACTTCAGTCCCACTCTCCTGATCTTTGGGCACCCTGTGCGGAGGGGAGCGGGTAGGTCCGAGGGCCTCCTCGTAGGACTGCTCCTGGGCACGGCCAAGGGTGCCATCAGCCGGTCCAGGCAGCGGGCGGTCGATGGGGTCGTTCAACCTGACTGCCTGCCTCTCTTCCGCTCTTACATCCGGTCCAGGGTGTCCTTGGAGATGGAGCACGCGGTGTCCACCGGTACGCTCGCGGCCTTCCGCGAGAGGTGGGCACCGGAGGGACTGGAGTGCATCATCACGCCCGGCAACCAAATTTTAATTTAATTTTACGTTTTAAAGTTTAATTTGTTTTAATTGCCGGTGCTTTTAGTGTCCCCCTCTCCTTTTATAGGGGGCACTGGAAAAAGGAAAAATTTGATTTTAGTGCCCAAAAAAAACAAAAAAAAAAACAAAAAAGGGCCTTGTAAATGTCTTGTGTGTGTCATCCAGGTCGGGTGGCACGGATACATGTTTTATGTTTTGCAGGTTAACTCAAAAGAGTTTCATGCACAAGGACCTTTCAGTTCCGCGCGGAGGGGTTTCCTGTACGGGCTGCTCCTGCACACCCTCAACTTTGCCATCCTCGCCGGCCGTCCGGACACGCCATGGCGTACCATCTTGCTGTCCGGAGGAGGTGGGGGTCCCCGATGGAGGGCACTCTACGCAGGGGTCCTCCCACTATTCATCGGGGACTTGGCCTGGAGGGTGGTGCACGGAGCAGTGCCGTGCAACAAATTTTTAAGCCGGTTCACGGACTCCCAGGCCGCCTGCAATTTCTGCGGTCTGGAGGAGTCCATGTTCCATGTTTTTATTGAGTGCACGAGGTTGCAGCCCCTGTTCCATTATTTGAAGGGGCTGCTCCTGAAATTCTGGCTGCACTTCAGTCCCACTCTCCTGATCTTTGGGCACCCTGTGCGGAGGGGAGCGGGTAGGTCCGAAGGCCTCCTCATAGGACTGCTCCTGGGCACGGCCAAGGGTGCCATCAGCCGGTCCAGGCAGCGGGCGGTCGAGGGGGTCGTTCAACCTGACTGCCTGCCTCTCTTCCGCTCTTACATCCGGTCCAGGGTGTCCTTGGAGATGGAGCACGTGGTGTCCACCGGTACGCTCGCGGCCTTCCGCGAGAGGTGGGCACCGGAGGGACTGGAGTGCATCATCACGCCCGGCAACCAAATTTTAATTTGATTTTACGTTTTTAAGTTTAATTTGTTTTAATTGCCGGTGCTTTTAGTGTCCCCCTTTTATAGGGGGCACTGGGGAAAATTGTGATTTTAGTGCCCAAAAAAAAAAACAAAAAAAGAAAAACACAAAAAAAAACAAAAAAAAGGGGGGGAAAAAAAAGGGCCTTGTAAATGTCTGGGGTGTCACCCAGGTCGGGTGGCACCGTTTAATGTTTTATGTTTTGCAGGTGAACTCCAAAAAGAGTTTCATGCACAAGGACCCCCAGGTCCCTCTGCACCGCAGCATTTTGTAATTTCTCCCCATTCAGGAAGGACCTATTTCCCCTAACAGGGCGCATAGATTTAAAGTAATTGGTAGAAGGATTAGAGGGGAGTTAAGGAGAACTTTTTTCACCCAGAGGGTGGTGGGGGTCTGGAACGCACTGCTTGAAAGGATGGTAGAGAAAGAAATACTTGCATTTGGACAGCGCCTTTCACGACCACCGGACGTCACAAAGCACTTTACAGAGGGTAGTTACTGTTGTAATGTAGGCAAAGTGGCAGCTAATTTGTGCACATCAAGCACCCAAAACAGCAATGTGATAATAACCAGATAATCTGTTTTTTATAGTGATGTTGATTAAGGGATAAATATTGGCTAGTGCACCCAGGATAACTCCCCTGCTCTTCTTCGATATTGTGCCATAGGATCTTTTATGTCCACCTGAGAAGGCAGACGAGGCTTTCGTTCACACTGGAGTGTCAGTCTAGATTTTTGTGCTCAAGTCCCTGGAGTGGCACTTGAACCCACAACCTTCTGACTCAGACACGGAGGTGCTACCAACTGAGCCACAGCTGACATTGGAGGCAGAAACGCTCATCACATTTAAAAAGTACTTGGATATGCACTTGAAGTGCCGTAACCTAAAAGGCTATGGATCAAGAACTGGAAAATGGGATTAGGCTGAATAGCACTTTTTGGCCAGCACATACACGATCAGTCGAATGGCCTCCAATTTTAATGATTCTATAACCAATCTCTATATTACTTCATCTATTGCCCTGTTGCACAGCACTGTAATTAATATAATAAACATAATTAAAGAATTATGGAAAACAAATATAAAACTTACCAATGCAGTTATACATGACATCTGATCATACCCTCACCTCCACAGGCTTCCCCTTTTTCAACAATCTCTGCTCCATTCTCCGAGCGCGTTTTACTCTACACCGTTCATTATTGCATTAACTTTGTACAAGTCAAAGTTGTTCTTACGATCCCCTCTCAATATTAATCGTATGATTTCCCCACTCTCATCTGGAAACCTTCTCTGCACATGCACTTACAACTTTTCACTTCTGCATGTAGCCCAGTGTGCCCTGCCAATGCTGAAGTATCCCAATGTCTCTACTTCCCATGAGCAATGCAACATAGGATCCAGCTGTTTGAAATAAAAATTATTTAATCTTAAGTAGGCTATCATGAAGTAAGATAATTCAACAAATGTACATTGTATTCATAAGTACTTTGATATTTGAGGAGGTTTACTGCTTCATGGATTTATTCAGTGCAAGAGCCTAAATTGTAAAACTTTGAACACCTCAAATAATTCTGCCATTTAAATGTAGATACTGACATGTAATGCTTCGGTAAATTACCACGTACTACAATTACATATCATTGTAATTTACTGCAACTCTGCACAATGTTAAGTTACAATGTGATACCAAAGTGCAATATTAAAATCCACAAACTCACTACATTTTAATTAATGACGGAATTCATTTTTTAACATTGCTTTGAAGTTCAGAGGCTTTTAATAAATATTTTATATAATATACTTCTGAATAAAGCAGCTTATGTTGTCAAGAACAAACATACAGATAAATCCTAACAAATGTGTAAGCAATTTGCCAAGAAATGATGCGCTTTGATCAGAGTATACTTGAATCAGTATTTCTAGTGAGTCCTTGTCAAAAAACTTGCCAGTTTGTATTATCTCCAGCTCAGCCCTATAGTCAATGATGCTACAACTGGATCAAAAGCATTTCACTAATGATCTTTTGCAACAAGCAGTTAGGTGTGAAACAGATAACGGACAGTGTTCTGAGCTGTTTTGCCTGGATTAGGAATTCTATGTAATGAGAATGAATAGCAGGTGATATGGTGCATTGAAATTTTTGGTTGGATGGAGTAAGTATTTATCTGGGGTTAACTGCGTATTTAGAAAGGATTGCAGAATTTATAGTGGTTGTTAATTTTACCAGTAGCTTCAATCAGCCTTGCATGAGGGACCAGGGGAAACTTCACTTACTGCATAGAATCACTTCTCTTCTGGATGTTTTTTGTGATTTTCTGCTTATCAAGGTGAAGAATGTTACTGTTTCATTTGGGCTCCCACTCTTAGGTCAGGTATAGCAGGATTAGCAGAGTTAGATACAGAATAAACTTCCCTCTATTGTGCTATATCATGCCTCAACAAAAGCCTTGGAAAAGCAACTACTGCTGGGACCTTTCCTGGTCTGTGCAATTCAATGTGTGACATTCTTTTTTTTTTCATTAGGGTAGCTTTATGGCCACTGGATTGAGACTGTTCCAACTCACTTTACATAGGACCTTTACAGTCATTAGACAGAGAATGATTTCATCTGATAAGACATATCAGTTAAACCTGGATCTCAGTGGTAAAAAGTGCTCCATCCAATCCTTACATTCTACAGGTTAATAAAACTCAAGCTTGGTATTGCCTATTCACCGCTTCCTCATTGATCTCATGTCTTTGATGTTTTTCAGCCCCTTGTCTTGGCCATCCACCTAGGTTACTTAATAAAAGCAGGGACAAGGTGAGTCTCATTAACTGTAAACATCTTACCTCAGAGCAGCAGGCTTCCCATTTCTGTGAGTGCATGTAACCTGTCGTGTTTGGTAACCGATCTGTATGTCAAAATATTTGCTGTCCTGACGGATTTGACGATTTCTGTTCCTCTTTTTCTTCATAAGTTCCCGTGCTTCTGGATCCCTCATCCTTTTTCCTACTTGCCGAATTTGTCGCGAATGTGGAAGAGAGCATGCACTCCAGGGACCCACTCTCAAACTGTACATACTTTCTTCTGTGTCACAGGAATTGAATGTGCAGGTCCGAAACTCAGTCAGGTTGGGGCAAGGTTCGCCACCATAGAGTGGGGGAACCAGGATTTGACGAATTCGGTGTTGTAACCCCACCCCACAGGATTTAGTGCATTCAGACCAGGGAGTAAACTCCATTACCACACAGTTCTGTGGGCAGGGGATGAGACAGGCTTGTTCGAGGCGGGGCTTAGTCTCAAAATAGTCACAAATAACATCCTCCACTGCAGCTCCATTTCTTTTCTCAATGCAAGTTGCATCTCTGCTCTGAATTCCTTCTTCACCTTTCAGGCACTCAGAGATTTGCCTTGAAGAAGGGTTCCTGGAAGCAACAGGTGAGCATTCGCTCCATTCGCTCACCTGCCAATCGTACAGATCCTTATGCCAGTCACAAACTTTGAAACAATTCTGCTGATTCTCAGGTCTTTCCGCTGGTTTACAGTTAGTCGGTAAAGTCGTCCATCCCTCCACATGGGCGCACCATACGGACCTGGTTTGGACACCTCCTAGGCCACACTCCTCTCCCATACATCTCCCCCAGGCACCTACAAGGTAAAGAATTTAAGAAGTTTGTTTAGTGGGTAGTTGCTCATATCAAATGTTTAAGATGCAAAGCTTGATACAAATCCACATGACTACATTTTCCATTATAATACTAAAATATGGATTATTTATATTGATTACAAATATGCTGTTTATATGCATATCTGCACTTTGCTCTCCTCCCCCAGCCCCCAGTTACATAGTGGGTAAATCTACCACAACGTATGGTATGGTACAGGTCAGGAAAGGTCCTAGGAAAAAAAAGCAATGAGGTTTCCCACTCCTGGTTGCCTCCCAATGACTTCTATTGGAGAATGCATATTTGTGGACATTGGAGTCAATTTTAAGCTTTGAGCGGCCAACCGGTGGAGCATGCCGACAACCGCTTAATCTGGCAGTGAAGAGGCCAGAGCCATTTTGAAGAATGGTCGCATTGAAATGGAACTGGCGAGCTGCAGGCACCAAATGGACATCACAATGCAATTAGCTGGGTTTGGGCCGGATCAATATCAGGCATGGCGAGGCTGCCCAACCATCAACAAGGTAAATCTCCCGCTCCTACTGGCCCCACAAAAATAATTTAAAATTTACCTTATTGGACACTCTTTGGCTCTCTCACCAGTAAAACTGGTAGGAGAGTGCAATGTGGACACTTCTGTCCTGAAATGGTAATTGAGGTCCTATGTACATCATAGGACTCTAATTAAAAGGGGCCAACCACCTGGAGGCAGCAGGTGTTTTGGCCACCCATTGGGAGGTCTCTGTAAAAGTGGCAGCAGGCAGAACATCAGTGTAAATGGGTGGTAAGTCTACCCACCCCATTTTGAGGCTATCACCACTCCATTAATGCCAATTTTGTCAAGTTAAAATCAACCCCATTGTGTGAGAATGACAGGACCTCAAACTTGATCGTGAACCTGTCCAACTAATTTTCACTAAGCTCACACAAAGAATGATCACATCACCAAGCTAATGGAGGGTCACAAGCACCCACAGAATATATACTAGCATGGGTCAACACTTAGGAGAGGAGAACATTTGCATTTCATTTTGCTTTGTAATGAAAGATTATATTCTGCAATATTTTTGGAGATACACATGTTCAGAATGGATAAACCATGGGATGTTGATGATGGTATAATATGGGGTTTTAAGCAACATCCAGTGTGTGTTCCGTATAGTCTAGTGCCAACAACCAATCAAGTAACATTGTTGTCTGACAGAAGAGATTTGGTATTTTCCATAAACATGGAACCCTGAAGCTTTGTTACTCACTTAAGTATATATTTGTCGATATTTTTGCAGTGAATTAATGATTCAGCTACATTTTACACAGAACAGATAGCAACATTATAATTAACTCCCCCTGTTCACTTCCTGTCAGGGAGATGATGACATAGGAAAGGAGTCAGGTACTGGGCTGAAATTAACATCAATCTAACTAGCTGAGATTGAGCTAGAGTGCAATCCAGGCTTTAACAACCTTAGTTTGAAATATATCTTTCCTAAAAGGCTGCTTGTCATGTTACAAGAAATTGAAATTCACACTGGATTAAAATCATGATATTTTCAACTATGTTATTGAGAATGGCTTGGGATTTTGAATGATTCAGATCTTGTTTGGTAATCTGGATTTCTTTGTCACATTGACCTGGCCTTAAAATGTGAATAAAATCTGGTTTATTCTTCCCAAAAAGTAATGTTCATCAATCAGAAAATTCTGTTAGCCCGGTTTAACAATTTAAAGCTTTAAAATTAAATTAGGCAAATATCAGCACAAGATTGTTTTATTATATGAGTGTTAACATTAATAGAACAAACAAAATAATTTCTTACAGGCACATTACATGCTGCTACACTAACATTCAGACTGATTTTAAGGCTTTACGGTCTTATTATAACTTGTTGAAGGCAAATCGTGTTTAACCAACTTGATCGAATTTTTTGATGAGGTAACAGAGAGGGTTGATGAGGGTAATGCGGTTGATGTGGTATACATGGACTTCCAAAAGGCGTTCGACAAAGTGCCACATAATTGGCATGCCAGTAAAGTTGAAGCTCATGGAATAAAAGGGACAGGGCAGCATGATACGAAATTGGCTAAGTGACAGGAAACAGAGAATAGTGATAAACTGTTGTTTTTCGGACTGGAGGAAGGTATACACTGGTGTTCCCCAGGGGTCAGTTCTAGGACCACTGCTTTTCTTAATATATATTAATGACTTGGATGTGGGTGTACAGGGCATAATTTCAAAATTTGCAGATTATCCAAATCTTGGAAGTATAGTAAACAGTGAGGAGGATAGTGATAGACTTCAGGAGGACATAGGCAGGCTGGTGGGATGGGAGGACACGGGGCAGATTAAAGTTAATGCAGGAAAGTGTGAAGTGATACATTTTGGTAGAAAGAATGAGGAGAGGAAATATACATTAAAGGGTACAATCCTAAAGGGGGTGTATGAACAGAGAGACCTTGGGGTATATGTTCACAAATCGTTGACGGTGGCAAGGCAGGTTGAGAAAGCAGTTAAAAAAGCCTACGGTTTCATGAATAGAGGTATAGAGTACAAAAGCGTGGAAATTATGATGTTCCCATTGGCAGAAGGTTTGCGAACCAGAGGACAAAGATTTAAGGTGATTGGCAAAAGAACCAAAGGTAACATAAGAAAACACTTCTTTACATAGCGAGTGGAATGCACTGCCTGAAAGGGTAGTGGAGGCAGACTCAATCACGGCTTTCAAAAGAGAGTTGGATAAGTACCTGAAAGAAAAACATTTGCAGACCTACGGGAAAAGTTCGGGGGATTGGGACTAGCTGAGGTGCTCGTGCAGAGAGCCGGTAAGGGCTCGACGGGCCTAATAGCCTTCCTCTTTGCTGTAGCCATTCAATGATTCTATGATTCTATGACCCAATGACTTCAATTAATTTGGACTTTTCCTTTTTCTGTAAAATGAAAGAAATGTGATGTCCGCAATTGAAAGAAAGAAAAATCAAACAACTTACTAGGTCAAATTAGATATCACAAAATAATTAATTGAGTGCAGGAAGATATAGCATGAGTCGATAATAGAACTGCCAATGTATTCATTTGAATTTGACCCCAATGCTTCCAAGTTTGTTACAACATCTGAAATCCGGAATCCACGGGACTGAGTCCGTTCCAGTTCTGGGGTTTGTCCGGATTTCAGACAAGAAAATGAATAGTCTGAAATCTGGAATCCTTGACCGAATCTGTGCCGGGTTTTGAGCGGCAAGGTCCGAAATCCGGCAAAATCCAAAATCCGGCACGGATTAGGTCAAGGATTCCGGATTTCAGACTTGATTTTCTTGACTGAAATCTGGAATCCTCGACCGAATCTGTGCCGGATTTAGGGTTTTGCCTCAAAATGTTCGGTTTTCAGGCAATAATTCCGGATTCCAGACAACTCTATCAGCCATGCGCAAAATGTCCAGTTTTCGGACAATTCTGGTTTTCGGAGCTCCGGATTCGAGACATTGCACCTGTATTACATTGTAGTGTTGACTGAAATGTCTGTGACTGACTTCTTGCAAATGCAAATGAGGTCTGCTATATCTCTAACAGCACGCTCTTCATTACGAGTGGATTGAGCACACATCGTGTATCAGTGCTTCACTTGATTAAATAATCAGTCTTTCTGAAGTACTTTTCCTAAATCAGACACAAATCCTTCTTGACTGCTCTGATCTTGATTGTATAGGAGGGACTCAATTTGTTTTCTGCATTTTGTACTCATTGCATTAACTAATATAAATTGAAACCATAATTGGTAGGATAACAGTGGCACTTTAAGGTACAGCTAGACCTCAGTAGCCAGAACAAAAAGAGAACAAGGACCTATTTAAAGGGGCTATAAAAAAAAAGACATGTAATTTTGTAATACATATTCAATTTAAATTACATTATCTGAAACGCATTCGTTAGGAAATGATTAGTTAAAAGAAGCAATTTTTACTATTCTACAATAAAATTCATACTTTGCATAATGATTAGGGTTTTGGTTTATGGTGTTTGAATATGTTTTATATTAATTAAGATGTTGGGATTTTTAAACCAGTGTTCTGAGAAATGCATTGCAGAATTTTGGTCATTTATTCACGTAAACCACAAAGCAGTGGCCGATGTAATAATACAAACTATTTGTTGTATTGTATCATTACCTTTGAGCTAAGCACAAGCTGAGTTGTATCATTTGACTTTGTTTTTGGTTAAACTATCAGGTGCCAATATATTAATAGTTGTAACATTTCCAGTTAAGGTGCAAAATTTTAATTTATTTTTCCATCTTGGAGAAAGGAAAAGGATTTATTAACATACTCTTATAATTTAATGCTGAAGGTCCTTGTTCTCTTTTGTTCTGGCTACTGAGGTCCAGCTGTACCTTAAAGTTCCACTGTTATCTGACCAATTATGGTTTCAATTTACATTAGTTAATGCAATGAGTACAAAATGCAGAAAACAAATTGAATCCCTCCTAATCAGGATCAGAGCGGTCATGAAGGATTTGTGCCTGATTTAGGAAAATTATTGCTATAAATGTTTTAAACACTAAACAATTTAGAAAATAGCACACAAATTAACAAATCACAAAAACATTATACACTGCTCAGTTACTGAAATTCCTCTAAAAACTACTTCCATCAGGTGATAAAGATATATTGAGGGAAAGCAAGCTGTTTTAGATACATAAACTTGCCATCTTCTACATATAGGATCTGAAATTTCTGGAGTTCCACTTCACCTACAGGGATTGTGGATGCATTGGTTGTAATTTACCAAATTTCCATGTGTATGCAATAACTCAATAGACTGAATAGTGTAAACTCCGAACAGGTATAAACCTGGCTGTACTTTATCAGGCCCCAAGATGATTACATTACAAGATGGCTGGCCTTTTATACCTGAACCACACACACGTGTGCACAGCCCAATGACCTCCAACAGTGGCGCCACCTGGTGGCTAGTAAACCAAGTATACATACATGACAATATCCCCCTTTAAGATATTAGTAACGGTCTTTTTACAAATTGAGACAGTCCCGGGCTTGCCGCTCCAGAGCTGAAAGTCTCAGTTCAACTCCAACTTTGGGCGAGCGTTCTGAGTCTGTTATGACTGGGGGCTGGGTAGCCGATCTGATGGGAGTGGCAATAACCACGTCAGGGATTGAAAGTCCAGATTCATTGACCATGTCAATGATTGAAAGTCCAGATTCATTGAAGACAGCGGAGTCCTCTGATAACTGAGGGTAGGTTGGTTGGTCACTGATTGTGTCTTCCTCAGACTGTTCCGGTTCATCCGTGTGCCGCAGCTTTATCTGATCGACATGTTTCCTGCATGTCTGCCCATTCTTCAGCTTAACGATAAACACCCTGTAACCCTCCTTGGCCGTAATAGTACCGGCAATCCATTTGGGACCTTGACCATAATTCAGTACATACATAGGATCATTGATAGAAATGTCGCGTGACACAGTAGCGCGATTGTGATACCCTTGCTGACTTTGACGTCTGTATTCGACACGATTCTTCAAGTCAGCGTGGACGAGAGAGCCTGGTCTTGAGACCTCTCTTCATCAATAGTTCAGCAGGGGAGACCCCGGTAAGCATATGGGGCCTTGTCCTGTAAGTAAGCAATATGCGTGACAAGCGAGTTTGCAATGAGCCTTGAGTTACACGTTTCATACTCTGCTTGATGGTTTGGACCGCATGCTCTGCTTGTCCATTGGATGCAGGTTTGAATGGTGCTGACCTCACATGTTTGATACCATTGAGTTTCATGAACTCTTGAAACTCCACACTGGTGAAGCAAGATCCGTTGTAACTTACAACGGTGTCAGGCAGACCATGCGTAGAAAACATGACATGAAGGTTCTCAATGGTAGTTGCGGATGTGCTAGATGACATGATTGTACACTCTATCCACTTGGAATAAGCATCCACCACAACTAAGAACATCTTTCCCAGGAAGGGACCTGCAAAGTCGATGTGGATCCTGGACCATGGTTTAGATGGCCATGACCACACACTCAACTGCAATTCCGCTGGTGCTTTACTTAGCTGCATGCGAGTGTTGCACTGATGCACACATGATTCCAGATCAGAGTCAATTCCAGACCATCATACATGAGACCTGGCAATGGCTTTCATTATGACAATACCGGGATACGTGCTATGTAGATCATGCACAAATTTCCCTCTGCCTTTCTTGGGCATAACAACATGATTACCCCACAGTATACAATCTGATTGAATGGATATTTCATCTTTGCGACGGTTGTAAGGTTTGGTCTCCTCACACATTTGCTTGGGTATGGCAGACTAATCACCACATTTCACAACCGATAATATCGGGTCCTGGCTGATCCATATCTTAACTTGTTGGGCCATGACAGGGGTTCCTTCACTTTCAAAAGCATCCATGACTAATAGTAGGTCTGCCGGTTGTGGCATTTCCACCTCCAGTGTGGGCAACGGCAGATGGCTCAATGCATCGGCACAATTCTCAGTGCCAGGTCTATGGCGAATGACATAATCATAGGCAGATAATGTCAGCACCCAGCTTTGGATGCGGGACGATGCATTGATATTGATACCTTTGTTTTCCGAAAACAATGAAATGAGTGGCTTGTGATCTGTTTCCAATTCAAGCCGCAGACCAAACAGGTACTGATACATATTTTTAACCCCATACACACAGGCTAGTGCTTCTTTCTCTACCATGTTGTAGGCTCTTTCTGCCTTTGACAAACTTTTTGAAGCATATACAACAGGTTGTAAGTTGCCCAACTCATTAGCTTGTTGGAGCACACAACCAACTCCATATGACAAAGCATCACAGGCCAATACGAGACGCTTACACGGATCATAATGTACCAGCAGCTTGTTAGAGCAAAGCAGATTAGTAGCTTTCTCAAAAGCTCTAACTTGAGATGTACCCCAAACCCAGTTGTCGCCTTTTCTTAGCAGCATGTGCAGTGGCGCTAATAAGGTGTTCAATCTAGGTAAGAAATTACCAAAGTAGTTGAGTAGACCAAGGAACGAACGCAGCTCCATCACATCCTGAGGCTTGGGTGCTGTTGTATATCTGTAAAGCATGCACTCCCATATTCCGCCACCAGGGAGCTCATCCCCTGAAGAGCCAAGGGATCCCAGCATCCCTTGGGAGATCTGTATATAAGCCGGCCCCTAAGGCCTGTTCCTCACTCTGGAGTGTCTTATGAAAGATTGAGGTCACTGTTACTTTAACCTCCCTGTGTGCAGCCTCATCTGTGTTAGGAACACAATAACTGGCAACGAGAATACGAATCCAACGCAAAGATGCAGCAAACTGTGGGCATCCTGGAGAAGTTTTCGGAGGGTGAGGACTGGGAAGCTTATGTCGAACGGCTAGACCAATACTTTGTAGCCAACGAGTTGGACGGAGAAGGAAGCGCTACAAAAAGGAGAGCGGTCCTCCTCACAGTCTGTGGGGCACCAACCTACAGCCTCATGAAGAATCTTCTGGCGCCAGTGAAACCCACAGATAAGTCATATGAGGAGCTGTGTACACTGGTTCGGGAGCATCTTAACCTGAGGGAGAGCGTGCTGATGGCGAGGTATCGGTTCTCCACGTGCCAGCGATCTGAAGATCAGGAAATGGCGCGCTACGTTGCCGAGCTAAGGCGACTTGCAGGACAATGTGAGTTTGATGGCTACATGGAGCAAAAGCTCAGAGAATTTTGTACTGGGCATTGGCCTCTAGACCATCCTATGAAAACTTTTGACTGTAGAGACACCGACCCTCAGTAAGGCCATTGCAATAGCACAGGCGTTTATGTCCACCAGTGATAACACCAAACAAATCTCTCAGCACACAAGTGCTAGCAATGTTCATAAATTAACTGGAACTGTGTCTGTGAGCAGAAATGTACAGGGCAGAACCCACAAGTCTGCAACTGCCAGCAGGCCTCAGGTGACCCAGATGACTCAGAGTCCCCAACAAAGGATGAATGCAAGGCAATTCACACCTTGTTGGCGTTGTGGACCCTATTCATGCCGCTTCAAAGGATATGTTTACAAGAGTTGTGGAACAATGGGGCACCTCCAACGAGCTTGCAAACGAGCTGCAAGCTCTGCAAAACCTGCTAACCACCACATGGCAGAGGAAGATCGGTCCAGAGTGGATCAAAGCAATTTTGAGCCTCAGAGAGGAGGCAGATGCTGAAGTAACGGGGTGCACACATTTTTGACGAAATGTCCATCTATAATGCTAAACGTAAAATTGAATGGCTTACCCGTAGCCATGGAACTGGACACTGGCGCTAGCCAATCCATCATGAGTAAAAAGATGTTTGAGAGACTGTGGTGCAACAAGGCATTCAGACCAGCCCTGAGCCCCATCCACACGAAACTGAGAACATACACCAAAGAGCTTATCACTGTCCTGGGCACCTCCATAGTCAAGGTCACCTACAAGGGCACGGTGCACGAGCTGCCACTCTGGATTGTCCCGGGCGATGGCCCCACACTGCTTGGAAGGAGCTGGCTGAGCAAAATCCGCTGGAACTGGGATGACATCCGAGCGCTATCACATTTCGATGAGGCCTCATGTACCCAGGTTCTTAACAAATTTCCTTCCCTTTTTGAGCCAGGCATTGGAAACTTTTCCGGGGCGAAGGTGCGGATCCACTTGGTCCCAGAGGCACGACCCATTCACCACAAGGCACGAGCGGTACCTCACATGATGAGGGAGAGAGTGGAAATCGAGCTGGACAGGCTGCAACGCGAGGGCATCATCTCCCCAGTGGAATTCAGCGAGTGGGCCAGCCCGATTGTTCCAGTACTCAAAAATGATGGCATGGTCAGGATTTGCGCCGATTATGAAGTAACTATTAATCGTTTCTCGCTATAGGACCAATACCCGCAACCTAAGGCAGACGACCTATTTGCGACGCTGGCAGGAGGCAAGACGTTCACCCAGCTTGACCTGACTTCGGCCTACATGACGCAGGAGCTGGAGGAGTCTTTAAAGGGCCTCACCTGCATCAACACGCACAAGGGACTGTTCATCTACAACAGATGCCCGTTGGAATTCGGTCGGCTGCAGCGATCATCCAGAGAAACATGGAGAGCCTACTCAAGTCGGTACCACACACGGTGGTCTTTCAGGACGACATATTGGTCACGGGTCGGGACACCGTCGAGCACCTACAAAACCTGGAGGAGGTCCTCCAGCAACTGGATCGCATAGGGCTGCGGCTGAAGAGGTCGAAATGTGTCTTCATGGCAACAGAAGTGGAGTTTTTGGGGAGAAAGATCGTGGCGGACGGCATTCGGCCCACAGACACCAAGACAGAGGCTATCAGGAATGCGCCCAGGCCACAGAACGCCACGAGCTGTGTTCGTTCCTGGGACTCCTCAACTATTTTGGTAACTGCCTACCAGGGTTAAGCACCCTTTTAGAGCCCCTACATGTGTTATTGCGCAAAGGTGAGAACTGGGTATGGGGAAAAAAACAAGTAATTGCTTTTGAGAAAGCCAAAAACATTTTATGCTCCAACAAGCTGCTTGTATTGTATAACCCGTGTAAAAGACTTGTGCTAGCATGTGACGCGTCGTCATTCGGAGTCGGATGTGTATTACAACAAGCTAACCTTGTGGGGAAGTTGCAACCTGTCGCCTCTGCTTCCAGGGGATTGTCTAAGGCCAAGAGGGCCTACAGCATGATTGAGAAAGAGGCATTAGCGTGTGTGTTCGGGGTAAAGAAAATGCATCAGCACCTGTTTGGCCTCAAATTTGAGCTGGAAACCGATCACAAGCCCCTCACATCCCTGTTCGCTGAAAACAAGGGGATAAATACTAATGCCTCAGCCCGCATACAAAGGTGGGCACTCACGCTATCAGTTTTTAACGATACCATCCGCCACAGGCCAGGCACCAAGAACTGTGCGGATGCCCTCAGTCAGCTACCGTTGCCCACCACGAGGGTCGAAATGGCGCAGCCTGCAAACTTGTTGATGGTGGCGCAGCCCGCAGACTTGTTGATGGTCATGGAAGCGTTTGAAAATGATAAATCACCTGTCATGGCCTGACAGATTAGGACTTGGACCTGCCAAGATCCTCTGCTGTCCCTAGTAAAAAACTGTACTGCATGGGAGCTCGGCCAGCATCCCCATTGAAATGCAAGAGCCAATCAAGCCGTTCCAGTGGCGAAAGGACGAGCTGTCCATTCAGGCAGACTGCCTGTTGTGGGTAACCATGTAGTGCTACCAAAAAAGGGCAGGGAGACGTTCATCTCGGATCTCCACAGCACACACCCGAGTGGGTATAGTAATGATGAAAGCGATAGCCAGATCCCACGTGTGGTGGCCCGTTATCGACTCTGACTTAGAGTCCTGTGTACGGCAATGCAGCGTATGTGCTCAGTTGAGCAACGTTCCCAGAGCGACGCCACTAAGTTTGTGGTCCTGGCCCTCCAGACCATGGTTAAGGATCCATGTCGACTATGCAGGCCCATTTCTCGGTAAAATGTTCCTGGTGGTGGTGGATGCTTTTTCAAAATGGATTGAATGTGAAATAATGTCGGGAAGCACCATCACCGCCATCATTGAAAGCCTGAGGGCCATGTTTGCCACCCACGGCCTGCCTGACATACTGGTCAGTGACAACAGGCCATGTTTCACCAGTGCCGAATTTAAAGAATTCATGACCCGCAATGGGATCAAACATGTCACCTCGGCCCCGTTTAAACCAGTCTCCAATGGGCAGGCAGAGCGGGCAATACAAACCATCAAACAGAGCCTTAAACAAGTCACAGAAGGCTCACTCCAAACCCGCCTGTCCCGAGTACTGCTCAGCTACCACATGAGACCCCACTCACTCACAGGGGTGCCCCCGGCTGAGCTACTCATGAAAAGGATACTTAAAACCAGACTCTCGTTGGTTCATCCCAACCTGCATGATCAGGTAAAGAGCAGGCGGCAGCAACAAAATGTAAACAATGGTCACGCCACTGTGTCACAGGAAATTGATCTGAATGACCCTGTGAATGTACTAAACTATGGACATGGTCTCAAGTCGATCGCGGGCACGATGATAGCTAAAGAAGGGAATCGGGTGTTTGTAGTCAAACTAGATAATGGACAAATTTGCAGAAAGCACCTGGACCAAACGAGGCTGCAGTTCACAGACTGTCCTGAACAACCCACAGCAGACACCACCTTTTTCGAGCCCACAAGAGACACCCAAAGGATCAACGACACCACGCCGGACCAGGAAGTCGAACCCATCACGCCCAACAGCCCAGTAAGACCAGGCTCACCTAGCAGCTCTGCAGGGCCAACAACACACCAGCCCAGCGAGGGCACAGCCAACGCACCAGAACAGACATTTGTACCGAGGCAGTCCACCAGGGAAAGAATGGCTCCCGACCGCCTCACCTTGTAAACAGTTATCACTTTGACTTTGGCGGGGGGGAGTGATATTGTGTATCTGTAAAGCATGCACTTCCATGTTCTTCCACTAGTGAGCTCATCCCCTGAAGTCCCAAGGGATCCCAGCATCCCTTGGGAGCAATGTATATAAGCCGGCTCCTAAGGCCTGTTCCTCACTCTGGAGTGTCTTATGAAAGATTGAGGTCACTGTTACTTTAACCTCCCTGTGTGCAGCCTCATCTGTGTTAGGAACACAATAGGTGCATTTTTGATAGCCTTGCTTTTCGAGTCCATAGGCCTAATACCGTCAGCAGCAATTTTCCTCCTCAGGAATTCGACTTCTGCTGCCAGGAAGACGCACTTCGAGAGTTTCAGTCTGAGTCCCACTTTGTCCAGATGATGTAGAACCTCTTTCAGGTTGTTCAGATGTTCAGCGGAATCACGAGCTGTGACCAGTATGTCATCTTGGAACACGACGGTTCTGGGGACGGACTTCAGTAGACTCTCCATGTTCCTCTGAAATATGGCTGCAGCCGAGCGAATTCCAAAAGGGCACCTGTTGTAGATAAACTGTCCTTTATGAGTGTTGATGCACGTAAGTTTCTTCGACATGTCGACGAGCTCCTGTGTCATGTTGGCCGACGTCAGATCCAGTTTTGTGAATGACTTCCCCCCCCCCCGGCTAGCGTTGCAAACAGGTCATCAGGCTTCCATAACGGATATTGATCCTGTTTCTAAACTTGGTTGATCGTAACCTTTTAGTCTCCACAAATCCTGACAGTGCTATCACTTTTCAACACGGTAACAATGGAGCTGGCCCATTTGTTAAATTCGATCGGTGGTGTGATCCCTTCACGCTGGAGTCTGTCCAGTTCAATTTCGACCTTCTCCCTCATCATGTATGGAGCTGCCCGAGCTTTATGATGGACGGGTCTTGCATCCGAGTCCACGTGGATCTGCACCTTGACTCCCATGAAATTGCCGATGCCTGGTTCAAACAGCGAGGTGAACTTACTCAGCACTTGAGCACATGGAGTATCCTCCTCCGACAACGCTTTGATCTCGTTCCAATTCCATTTGATTTTTTCTAACCAGTTCCTGCGGAACAGCGTTGGACCATTGCCTGGAACAATCCATAACGGTAAATCGTGAACCACACCATGATACAACACCTTGATTACTGCTCAGCCAATCACCGTTATGAGTTCTTTAGTGTATGCACACAACTTGGCATTAACTGGACCCAGCTTAGACCTCACAGCCATAGTATCCCACAGCCTTTCAAAAGTACACTGGCTCATTAGTGATTGACTCGCACTCGTGTCCAATTCCATCGATGCCGGCACACCATTAATATTTACATTAATCATTATCAGTTGGTTCTTTGTTAGGAATGAATACAGTCCATACACTTCCTCCTCTGGTATCTCGGATTGCATATTCGGATCCGCGCTACACTGGTCATCATCCTCCACATGGTGTGTCGCAGCACGCTTGCTTAGTTGCGGACACATGCGCTGGAGATGCCCCACTCTCGAACAGCCTTTACAAATATACGGTTTAAGCTGACACTGATGATGTTGATGATTTCACCCACAACGCCAACACAGTGATATCGGCTTCATTCCCGTTGGCAGACTTTGAGCAGCCACTGGTTTCGCGTACGCAGTCGGGTAGGCCCTGCCATATGCAGCTCTGTCAAACGACGATACTATCGTGTTTACAGTACTTGCCGAGTTCCGATTTTTCAATTATATCTGCTTTAAGTTTTTGTCCGTCGTCATGCATGATTGGGCAATCGTGATGTCCTTGCTCAAATCCAGCGGCTCCGCTGCCAGTAGCTTACGCAGGATCACCTCGTGATTGATGCCGATTACAAAGAAGTCCTGCAACATGTCTGCCAACGCAGTTTCAAACTTACACGGTCCAGCTAGATGTCTTAAGTCGGCAACGAATTCTGACACATCCTGGCCTTCAGAACGAACGTGTGTATAGAAGCGATATCTTGAGATGATGATGCCTTCATCTGGTTTGAGATGGTGATGGACCAGAGCACACAATGTTTCATAGTTCTTGTCCACTGACTTAAGGGCGAGAGGAGATTCTTTATGAGTCCATAGATTTTCGGACCGCAAACAGTGAGGAGGACTGCCCAGCGCCGAACTGCGTCTGCCTCTTTCTCCATTTTGTTGCCCACGAAGTATTGGTTCAAGCAGGCTACAAAGTCTGCCCAATCTTCTCCCTCCAGGAATCACTCCAGAAGTCCAATTGTGCTCCTTTTTGCATGCAAAGGTTCTTGTTACCTCGTCACCAAATGTTATGTATGCAATAACTCAATAGACTGAATACTGTAAACTCTGGACAGGTACAAACCTGGCTCTACTTTATTAGGGCCCAAAGTGATTACATTACAAAATGGCTGGCCTTTTATACCTGGGCAGCACACACGTGCGCACAGCCCAATGACCTCCGACAGTGGCGCCACCTGGTGACTATTAAACCCAAGCTTACATACATGACACCCTGCATTCTGGGGAGGTCCCAGCAGATTGGAAAACAGCGAATCTAATGACCCTATTTAAAAAAGGAGGCAGACAAAAAGCAGGAATCTATAGACCAGTTAGCCTAAAATCTGTGGTTGGGAAAATGTTGCAGTCCATTATTAAAGAAGCAGTAGCAGGACATTTGGAAAAGCAAAATTCGCTCAGGCAGCGTTTGCATGGATTTATGAAGGGGAACTCATGTTTGAAAAATTTACTGGAAATCTTTGAGGGTGGATAAAGAGGAACCAGTGGATGTGGTGTATTTGGACTTTCAGAAGGCATTTGACAAGGTGCCACACAAAAGGTTACTGCACAAGATAAAAGTTCACGGGGTTGGAGTAATATATTAGCATGGATAGAGAATTGGCTAACTAACAGAAAACAGAGAGTCGGAATAAATGGTACATTCTAGTGGGGTGCCGCAGGGATCAGTGCTGAGACCCCAAATATTTACAATCTATATTAACGACTTGGAAGAAGGGACTGAGTGTAACGTAGCCAAGTTTGCTGACGATACAAAGATGGGAGGAAAAGCAATGTGAGGAGGACAAAAAAAACTCTGCAAAAGAACATAGACAGGCTAAGTGAGTGGGCAAAAATTTGGCAGATGGAGTATAATGTTGGAAAGTGTGAGGTCATGCACTTTGGCAGAAAAAAATTAAAGAGCAACTTATTATTTAAATGGAGAAAGATTGCAAAGTGCTGCAGTACAGCAGGGCCTGGGAAACATAAAAGGATAGTACGCAGGTACAGGAAGTGATCAGAAAGGCCAATGGAATCTTGGCCTTTATTGCAAAGGGGATGGAGTATAAAATCAGGGAAGTCTTGCTACAGCTATATAAGGTGAGGCCACACCTGGAATACTGCGTGCAGTTTTGGTTTCCATATTTACGAAACGTTATGCTTGCTTTGGAGGCAGTTCCGAGAAGGTTCACTCGGTTGATTCCGGAAATGAGGGTGTTGACTTATGAGGAAAGGTTGAGTAGGTTGGGCCTCTACTCATTAGAATTCAGAAGAATGAGAGGTGGTCTTATCGAAACGTATAAGATTATGAGGGGGCTTGACAAAGTGGATGCAGAGAGGATGTTTCCACTGATGCGGGAAACTAGAACTAGAGGGCTTAATCTTAGAATAAGGGGCCGCCCATTTAAACAGAGATGAGGAGAAATTTAATCTTTCAGAGGTTTGTAAATCTGTGGAATTCGCTGCCTCAGAGAGCTGTGGAAGCTGGGACATTGAATCTTGGCCTTTATTGCAAAGGGGATGGAGTATAAAATCAGGGAAGTCTTGCTACAGCTATATAAGGTGAGGCCACACCTGGAATACTGCGCGCAGTCTTGGTTTCCATATTTACGAAAGGATATACTTGCTTTGGAGACAGAAATAGGCAGTTTCTTAAATGATAAGGGGGTAAGGGGTTATGGGGAGCAGGCAGGGAAGTGGAGCAGAGTTCATGATCAGATCAGCCATGATCTTATTGAATGGCGGAGCAAGCTTGAGGGGCCGTATGGCCTACTTCTGTTCCTAGTTCTTATGTTCTTATGTTGCGGTGCAACGCACTCCCATCTGCGATGACAGAACCAGTCCAAATCATAGGCATGGGGTCATTTAAATACTTGGCGCAGACAGCCTGCACCTTTAAGGGTGCATCAGAAGTACCTGCTCTGAGAATTGGAAGGAAAATCATTGTGATGCTAAACCTTTCCAATGACCAAACAGAGACATGGCAAGGACTGAAGAGTAAATGGTGGCAACTTAAAAAAATTTTCCCAGGGAAGGAATGGCCAAAACTGGAAGATGGTAGAGATGTAACAAATTTTAAGCAAGTGCAGTTCAGACTTGAAACGTTAACTCTGTATCTCTCTCCACAGATACTGCCTGTCCCGGCTGAGGATTTCCAGCATTTCCTGTTTTTTTTTCACACCAGCTGTCAGCTGGTGAGAGTTCCATTAAGCTTAAAAAATGTTATGCACCATTTCCAGGGTACCATGAGAAATACACCAAAACACACCTCAATTTATAACGGGAACAGGCAGAAGACTTTGTAAGCAGGGGCACATGTACTTCCCCCGCCAAAATAAAAGTTCCTTTTGGGGTTACTCTGAGGGCTGAGAGCATGGGGGGGAAATTCGGGGGCACAAACCACTTTTCGCCCGGGCGTGACACCACTACCAACTCCTGCCACTACCGGCTCCCTCCACTACCGACTCCCGCCACCACCTGCTCTTGCCACTACCGACTCCGTGCTGCGATGTTGCAGCCCGACACTCCACTTGTGTGCTGGGCTGCTGCCACAGCACCCCGCTCCCTGCTGCCCTAGCAGTGGCCCCTACTTCCTCCTGCAGAGTCGACAGCTTGGCCCTCCCCTTTAATGGAAGGAGAGTGCCCTGTTTTCCCGCCAGTGCTGTGTACCCTTCTGCATAGAGCTCGGGGGCGGTAAGCTCAAGGGGTGGGACGTCTGCGCCTGGGGCAGGAAGTCCCGCCTTGCAGCAGTTACTGACCCGAACCGCGGCGATTTACAATTTTGTGCCGAGAAAGAAACTCCTGATGTCGGGAAACCCAAGCCCCAGCCTTCCCTGCAGCTTCTCCCACCCCCCTTACATGGTTAGCTTTGTTTGGGGTACCTGGAGGCTGCACCCCCAATAGACCATTCTGCAATCCCATATTGATTTCCTTACTCACTGCAGATAAATACATAAAATACACACAGGCATCAAATAAATCAACTTCTGATTGTAATAAGGTGCAGTATCTCTTTACCATTATTGTTCAGAGTATGAGTTTTTATAGAAAATGCCAATAAATATTTAAATTTAAATGAAGCTTAAACTAATTTGCATTGTTACTCCTTTAGTAAATATCTCTGCAACAGTACTTAATATTAAATAAACATATTTAAATCAGCATTTTTATTCAGAATCTCTCTCCAAACTTGAATAATGAATAATAATTGAATAATCATCACAAGTGGTCTCAAAGATTACTGTCAGGAATTCAGTCAGGGGGTGGAAGGGGAAGGGGATCTAATCATGGTGGGAGTGGGGTGGAATTATTAAAAGGGTGTCACCAATAATTAATATTTATTAAGCCAATATTTATTTACATAAGATACACTACCTGTTAATAGAGATTTTGTATCAAATGTTGACTAATATTTTTTAAGCAGTGCCAATGTAGATTTGTTCAATTATTCTGTGTATCCATTTAGAAAATTCAGAGCTTCAGGCCTCGAAATTCAGGTCATTTATGGCTCCTGTTAGCCCACGGGGGGCGCTAATAGGGCGTAAATGACTTTACGACTGGGCACTGCGCTGCCAATGACTCCCGCCACATGTGTCTAGCGCCTGTGGTAAGCCGTAGCACCCCGCTTTGATACGCCGGCGATGCTGACGTCATCACTGTACGCAGCACCCCATTAGTGTCCCGGACCTTAAATTGGGTATTGTCCCCTGAAGCTGTGTTGGATGATGACCGCGACAGCTTCAGGGGATGCAAACCAGGCGGCCGGCCGCTCGCAAGCGCAAGTTAAAAGGAAGGTGTGGTGCTTTAAAAAAAAAAGCTCAGATTTTTTTGGTGCGCCCAGTTGGCCCTTTGAATGCGGGGTTCGTTCCACGATCGGTCAGCCTGGCACTCACGGCACGCTGCTTGAGTGCCGGGCTGTTGGCACAGCATCCCCGTTCCCCGATGGTTTGGTTAGAACCCTTTTATTAATGCAGAGTATGCAGCTTGGGTCTTTCCCTTTAATTCAGGGAAGAGCCCCTCCTTCACGGTAGTGCTATGCAGCACAATGCGTAGCGCTGCGCTCCGCTCCTGATGTGTCTGCCCGATACCGCACCCAAAAGGAAGTGGAGCTCTTTATTTTGCACTCTATTTCCTTTTGGGGGTGGTAACCCCAATTTCTCGTGGGAGGCGAGACTTCTGCGCCTAATGCAATGTCTCGCGCCTCGCGACTGTTAGCCAATTTTTTCCTGTGTCATAATTACAAAGAATGGCAGCACCTTTTCTCACGTATAAGGAAATAATTTCACTATGACAAACAATACTTAATATAAAATTATTTCACCTAAAGGTGAAGGTCAAACAAATATTGTTAAATTGCTGTTAAGTGATCAACTCGATCAAAATTCTTCACAGACATGTTTTAGGCAAGTCTCTAAAATCTAATATTTTCAGTAACCATCAGGAAATATGAATTTATGGGAGCATTAATGATTTGGCAATAGTGTTAAATGTGCAATAGTGCTATTATAATCAGCTAACAATCACAGCAGTGATCAAATTCTTGCAGAAGAATCCATCAGATCATCTGCAAGATTGATGATTTAATGTCAGCATTTAGGAGGGGAATGAGATCTGAAGTCCAAGCTATAATGTTATGTCACAAATGAGTATGCATAAAGTTACAGAGAAATGCTAATACATAACTTTATATACAGACCTCACTACTGACTGGCACAAGCCCAGCTTGTTTCGTTCATGTTGTAAAGTATGAGTTTAGCCTTAGCTGCAAGTGATTAATTTGATATCAGTTTTTGAAAACAGAGTGACTGCTGCCAATGAAACTGAAGCTGTTGCGGAATGGATGCTGCGCAGAAGCATTCTCTGCATAAATTTGTTGTGGTTTAAGTATTAATGTATAATAATATCGTAATATTGCATAAATCTGCCGCATTTGTGGAGCTCTGGGTTGGTTTAATAATAAAGTATTTAATAATAATAATATGTGCCAGGATTCCTAGAAAGCCTGATGTTTACTTGACCAGACTGAATAACTGTTATTAAGTGGCAGAACTGAGATTGACAGATTTTTGTTATGCAAGGGCATTAAGGGTTATGTAACCAGGTCAGGTAGATGTAGTTAGGTCACAGATTATCCATGATCTACTTAAATGGTGGAACAGGTTTGAGTAGTTGAATGGCCTGCTCCTGTTCCTATATTCCTAACTATTAACTGATACTTCAGATCAGTGAATATATAGATACTATATTGTATTTCTTTGCGAGGACAAAAGAACAATTAATGCTTAAGTGGAAACAAAAAGCTGTTTTGCAAGTTTTGTGATGGCTTAGTGTAGACAGAAACATGCAACTGAAATCAATGGAATGAAAATCGGGTGGGTTCTACAAAGGAAGGCTGCATTAATTTGCAACATAAGTGGATTGGACGTCTTGGAGGACAAGACACACCCAACAGCTTGTCTGGAATGTGTCACAAATTGATCCTGCCTGCTGTAGAGTATTCTGCAATGTGCAATTTGATCCAATCTTGTCAGGCTGCCTACAGAAAGTGGAACAATATTTAGCTTTGTGAAGATCCTCTATTATTTAGTGTTCTACTATTGTAATTATAGTTTTCCTTGACTGGTAAAATAAAAGATTTTATACTCTAATTAGTGGGTTAGTTTTTTGGAGTTTTTTGTTATTTTTTTCCTTGTGGAAGTGATAAAAAATTCTTCAATTCAGAATAAAGGAACTAAGGTCAAAGCTACATAGAAACATAGAAACTAGGTGCAGGAGTAGGCCATTCGGCCCTTCGAGCCTGCACCACCGTTCAATAAGATCATGGCTGATCATTCACCTCAGTACCCCTTTCCTGCTTTCTCTCTATACCCCTTGATCCCTTTAGCCATAAGGGCCATATCTAACTCCCTCTTGAAAATATCCAACAAACTAGCATCAACAACTCTCTGGGGTAGGCAATTCCACAGGTTAATAACTCTCTGAGTGAAGAAGTTTCTCCTCATCTTAGTCCTAAATGGCTTACCCCTTATCCTTAGACTATGTCCTCTGGTTCTGGACTTCCCCAACATCGGGAACATTCTTCCTGCATCTAACCTGTCCAGTCCCGTCAGAATTTTATATGTTTCTATGAGATCCCCGCTCATCCTTCTAAACTCGTGAATACACGCCCAATTGATCCAGTCTCTCCTCATATGTCAGTCCAGCCATTCCGGGAATCAGTCTGGTGAACATTTGCTGCACTCCCTCAATAGCAAGAACGTCCTTCCTCAGATTAGGAGACCAAAACTGAACACAATATTCCAGGTGAGGCCTCATCAAGGCCCTGTACAACTGCAGTAAGACCTTCCTGCTCTTAAACTCAAATCCTCTCGCTATGAAGGCCAACATGCCATTTGCCTTCTTCACCACCTGCTGTACCTGCATGCCAACTTTCAATGACTGATGTACCATGACACCCAGGTCTCGTTGCACCTCCCCTTTTCCTAATCTGCCGCCATTCAGATAATATTCTGCCTTTGTGTTTTTGCCCCCAAAGTGGATAATCTCACATTTATCCACATTATACTGCATCTGCCATGCATTTGCCCATTCACATAACCTGTCCAAGTCACCCTGCAGCCTCTTAGCATCCTTCTCATAGCTCACACCACCACCCCGCTTAGTGTCATCTGCAAACTTGGAGATATTACACTCAATTCCTTCATCTAGATCATTAATGTATATTGTAAATAGCTGGGGACCCAGGACTGAGCACTGCACTAGTCACTGCCTGCCATTCTGAAAGGACCCATTTATCCTGACTATTTGCTTCCTGTCTGCCAACCAGTTCTCTATCCATGTCAGTACATTACCCCCAATAACTTGTGCTTTAATTTTGCACACCAATCTCTTGTGTAGGACCTTGTCAAAAGCCTTTTGAAAGTCCAAATACACCACATCCACTGGTTCTCCCTTGTCCACTCTACCAGTTACATCCTCAAAAAATTCAGAAGATTTGTCAAGCATGATTTCCCTTTCATAAATCCATGCTGACTTGGACCGATCCTGTCACTGCTTTCCATCCAAATGCACTGCTATTTCATCTTTAATAACTGATTCCAACATTTTCCCCACTACTGATGTTAAGCTCACCGGTCTATAATTACCCATTTTCTCTCTCCCTCCTTTTTTAAAAAGTGGTGTTACATTAGCTACCCTCCAGTCCATAGGAACTGATCCAGAGTCGATAGACTGTTGGAAAATGATTATGAATGCATCCACTATTTCTAGGGCCACATCCCTAAGTACTCTGGGATGCAGACTATCAGGCCCCGGGGATTTATCGGCCTTCAATCCCATCAATTTCCCTAACGCGGGAGTTCCAGGTGCATGGAGAGAGTCGGGAGGCGCATTGCTGAAGCCTTTAAAAAGGCCCAACGTGTCGGAGGAGGCTCAGGAGTTCCAGGTGCGTGGAGAGAGTCGGGAGGTGCGTGGAGAGGTGTGCTTGTGCAGCTACAGGGAGAAGGCAAAAAAGAAATAGAAAGAAATCGAACGTTGACATCACAGCCAAGGGGGTAAGTGATTGGTGAGTAACTTTTCTTTTTCTTTCTTTATCAGTAAGTAACATTCAGCATTGTTGTTGCCAACTTAAATGTAACTAAGGGTTAAGTCATGGCAGGAGAGCTCGGACACTTGTTATGCTCCTCCTGTACTATGTGGGAAGTAAGGGACGATTCCGCTGTCCCTGACGACTACATATGCGGGAAGTGCATCCGCCTGCAGCTCCTGATGGACCGCATTGTGGCACTGGATCTGCGGGTGGATTCACTCTGGAGCATCCACGATGCTGAGAATGACTTGAATAGCACGTTTAGCGAGTTGGTCACACCACAGGTAAAGGGTACTCAGCCAGATAGTAAATGGGTGACCAGCAGGAATAGCGGCCGTCCCCCTGCAAAACAGATGCACCGCTTTGGGTACTGTTGAGGGGGATGACTCATCAGGGGAGGGCAGCAGCAGCCAAGTTCATGGCACCATGGGAGGCTCTGCTGCACAGGAGGACAGGAAAAAGAGTGGGAGAGCTATAGTGATAGGGGATTCGATTGTAAGGGTAATAGATAGGCGTTTCTGCGGCCGCAACCGAGACTCCAGGATGGTATGTTGCCTCCCTGGTGCAAGGGTCAGGGATGTCTCGGAGCGGGTGCAGGACATTCTGAAACAGGAGGGTGAATAGCCAGTTGTCGTTGTACACATAGGTACCAACGATATAGATAAAAAATGGGATGAGGTCCTATGAGACGAATCTAGGGAGCTAGGAGCTAAATTAAAAAGTAGGACCTCAAAAGTAGTAATCTCAGGATTGCTACCAGTGCCACGTGCTAGTCAGAGTAGGAATCGCAGGATAGCTTAGATGAATACGTGGCTTGAGGAGTGGTGCAGAAGGGAGGGATTCAAATTCCTGGGGCATTGGAAGCAGTTTTGGGGGAGGTGGGACCAGTACAAGCCAGACGCTCTACACCTGGGCAGGACCGGAACCAATGTCCGAGGGGGAGTGTTTGCTGGTGCTGTTGGGGAGGAGTTAAACTAATATGGCAGGGGGATGGGAACCTATGCAGCGAGGCAGGGGGAAATAAAAGGGAGACAGAGGTAAAAGATAGAAAGGAGAATAGCAAAAGTGGAGGACAGAGAATCCCAAGACAAAAAACAAAAAGGGCCACATTACAGCAAAATTCTAAAGGGACAATGTGTGTTAAAAGGACAAGCCTGAAGGCTCTGTGTCTTAATGCAAGGAGTATCCATAATAAGGTGGACGCGTAACTGTGCAAATAGATGTTAACAGATAAGATGTGATTGGGATTACAGAGACCTGGCTCCAGGATGATCAGGGCTGGGAACTCAACATCCAAGGGTATTCAACATTCAGGAAGGATCGAATAAAAGGAAAAGGAGGTGGGGTAGCATTGCTGGTTAAAGAGGAGATTAATGCAATAGTTAGAAAGGACATTAGCTTGGATGATGTGGAATCTATATGGGTAGAGCTGCAGAACACCAAAGGGCAAAAAACATTAGTGGGAGTTGTATACAGACCTCCAAACAGTAGTAGTGATGTTGGGGAGGGCATCAAACAGGAAATTAGGGGTGCATGCAATAAAAGTACAGCAGTTATCATGGGTGACTTTAATATGCATATAGATTGGGCTAACCAAACTGGAAATACGGTGGAGGAGGATTTCCTGGAGTGCATAAGTGTTGGTTTTCTAGACCAATATGTCGAGGAACCAACTAGGGGGGAGGCCATTTTAGACTGGGTGTTGTGTAATGAGAGAGGATTAATTAGCAATCTCATTGTGCAAGGCCCCTTGGGGAAGAGTGACCATAATATGGTGGAATTCAATATTAGGACGGAGAATGAAACAGTTAATTCAGAGACCATGGTCCAGAACTTAAAGAAGGGTAGCTTTGAAGGTATGAGGCATGAATTTGGCTAGGATAGATTGGCGAATGATACTTAAGGGCTTGACAGTGGATGGGCAATGGCAGACATTGAGAGACCGCATGGATGAATTACAAGAATTGTACATCCCTGTCTGGCGTAAAAATAAAAAAGGGAAGTTGGCTCAACCGTGGCTATCAAGGGAAATCAGGGATAGTATTAAAGCCAAGGAAGTGGCATACAAATTGGCCAGAAATAGCAATGAATCCGGGGACTGGGAGAAATTTAGAACTCAGCAGAGGAGGACAAAGGTTTGATTAGGGTAGGGAAAATACAGTACGAGAGGAAGCTTGCAGGGAACATTAAGACGGACTGCAAAAGCTTCTATAGATATGTAAAGAGAAAAAGGTTAGTAAAGACAGAATCAGGGGAAGTCATAATGGGGAACAAAGAAATGGCAGACCAATTGAACAAGTACTTTGGTTCGGTATTCACTAAGGAGGACACAAACAACCTTCCGGAAATAAAAGGGGTCAGAGGATCTAGTAAGGAGGAACTGTGGGAAATCCTTATTAATCGGAAAATTGTGTTGGGGAAATTGATGGGATTGAAGGCAGATAAATCCCCAGGGTCTGATGCTCTGCATCCCAGAGTACTTAAGGAGGTGGCCTTGGAAATAGCGGATGCACTGACAGTCATTTTCCAACATTCCATAGACTTTGGATCAGTTCCTATGGAGTGGAGGGTAGCCAATGTAACCCCACTTTTTAAAAAGGGAGGGAGTGAGAAAACAGGGAATTATAGACCGGTCAGCCTGACATCGGTAGTGGGTAAAATGATGGAATCAATTATTAAGGATGTCATAGCAGCGCATTTGGAAAGAGGTGACATGATAGGTCCAAGTCAGCATGGATTTGTGAAAGGGAAATCATGCTTGACAAATTTTCTGGAATTTTTTGAGGATGTTTCCAGTAGAGTGGACAAGGGAGAATCAGTTGATGTGGTGTATTTGGACTTTCAGAAGGCTTTCTACAAGGTCCCACACAAGAGATTAATGTGCAAAGTTAAAGCACATGGGATTGGGGGTAGTGTGCTGACGTGGATTGAGAACTGGTTGTCAGACAGGAAGCAAAGAGTAGGAGTAAATGGGTACTTTTCAGAATGGCAGGCAGTGACTAGTGGGGTACTGCAAGGTTCTGTGCTGGGGCCCCAGCTGTTTACATTGTACATTAATGATTTAGACGAGGGGATTAAATGTAGTATCTCCAAATTTGCAGATGACACTAAGTTGGGTGGCAGTGTGAGCTGCGAGGAGGATGCTATGAGGCTGCAGAGTGACTTGGATAGGTTAGGTGAGTGGGCAAATGCATGGCAGATGAAGTATAATGTGGATAAATGTGAGGTTATCCACTTTGGTGGTAAAAACAGAGAGACAGACTATTATCTGAATGGTGACAGATTAGGAAAAGGGGAGGTGCAACGAGACCTGGGTGTCATGGTACATCAGTCATCGAAGGTTGGCATGCAGGTACAGCAGGCGGTTAAGAAAGCAAATGGCATGTTGGCCTTCATAGCGAGGAGATTTGAGTACAGGGGCAGGGAGGTGTTACTACAGTTGTACAGAGCCTTGGTGAGGCCACAACTGGAGTATTGTGTACAGTTTTGGTCTCCTAACTTGAGGAAGGACATTCTTGCTATTGAGGGAGTGCAGCGAAGGTTCACCAGACTGATTCCCGGGATGGCGGGACTGACATATCAAGAAAGACTGGATCAACTGGGCTTGTATTCACTGGAGTTCAGAAGAATGAGAGGGGATCTCATAGAAACCTTTAAAATTCTGACAGGTTTAGACAGGTTAGATGCAGGAAGAATGTTCCCAATGTTGGGGAAGTCCAGAACCAGCGGTCACAGTCTAAGGATAAGGGGTAAGCGATTTAGGACCGAAATGAGGAGAAACTTCTTCACCCAGAGTGGTGAACCTGTGGAATTCTCTACCACAGAAAGTTGTTGAGGCCAATTCACTAAATATATTAAAAAAGAAGTTAGATGTAGTCCTTACTACTAGAGGGATCAAGGGGTATGGCGAGAAAGCAGGAATGAGGTTCTGAATTTGCATGTTCAGCCATGACCTCATTGAATGGGGGTACAGGCTCGAAGGGCCGAATGGCCAACTCCTGCACCTATTTTCTATGTTTCTATGTAACACAATTCCCTCCCTAATAAGGATTTCCTTCAGTTCCTCCTTGTCACTAGACCTTCGGTCCCCTAGTATTTCCGGAAGTTTATTTGTGTCTTCCTTCGTGAAGACAGAACCAAAGTATTTGTTCAACTGGTCTGCCATTTCTTTGTTCCCCATTATAAATTCACCTGATTCTGACTGCAAGGGACCTACGTTTGTCTTCACTAATCTTTTTCTCTTCACATATTTATAGAAGCTTTTGCAGTCAGTTTTTATGTTCGCAGCAAGCTTCCTCTCATACTCTATTTCCCCCCTCCTAATTAAACCCTTTGTCCTCCTCTGCTGAATTCTGAATTTGTCCTAGTTGTCAGGTTTGCTGCTTTTTCTGGCTAATTTATATCCCACTTCCTTGGATTTAACACTATCCTTAATTTCCCTCGTTAGCCATGGTTGAGCCACCTTCCCCATTTTATTTTTACTCCAGACAGGGATGTATAATTGTTGAAGTTCATCCATGTGATATCTTTAAATGTTTGCCATTGCCTATCTGCCTGCAACTTCAAGAAACATTCATTAAGATTGGAAATGGAAAATAAGAAATGCAAATACTCAACAGACACCAGATTGCATGTGGTGTTACTACTAGCAGGAAATTAGTAAGGATTTGCAAGTAAATAAACCCGTTGGTGCATGTGTGAGGGGCATGTATGTGGGCGGTACGTGTGTGTGGGGTCTCTATGTGTGGGATGCATGTGTGTATCCAACATTCTGACAAACCAGTGAGTTCACACTAGAGAGAGGCCATTACGTGCTTCATGTGTTGGAAGGTATTCATTCAGTCATCCAAACTATTGATACACAAGCGAGTACACACTGGGGAGAGGCCATTCACCTGCTCAGCGAGTGATCCACTTCTAACAGACGAGGGAGAACATGATCTGTCTTCCCATCTGGATCACGTTCTAGCTCTCAAATCTCCCCACCCCCTTTAGACCTGGATCACATTTTTCTCCCATTACCACTGTTCTCTCCATACTCGAATTTCCCCCCACCAAGTTCCTGACATTCTAGTCCTGCCCGTATCTTTCACCTTTCCGCCGCCTCCCCCCCCACCCCGAGCGCCTGACCTTCTCTCCTCCCTTTGAGCTCCTCTCTTCCCCAATGCTCCCATGTCCTCTTCCTCTCTTAGATCCCCTGTCCTCTTACCCACCACACCACCCCAGCACCCCACCCCCGATTTCCTGACCATCTGCACATGGAGAAAGTGTGATTGAGGCTGCAGCTCTGCTATTAGCCGCATACGCGTTTGGAACCTCCGGTGCGCATACAGAGCCACAATGTCAGGTGAGCATGTGCGGCTCCGGTGGGGGCGGCCGATTTTTAGGTATCGCCCACATACAGTACGCATGCACAGAACGACTCAACTTTGTTCGTGCAAATAGTCACTCCGTTAAACGATGGCCGATCCACTCCATCAGATAACTGCCCAGGCAGTGAAGATGAAAATATACCCCATAATTTTTGAACTGGCTCATACTGATCTTATATTTGTTACGAAGTGACAATTTTATTATTTGCTCCAGTCCTCGATTTTTGAATATTGAGTTTTTCTGATTTTTATTTTCTAGTTTTGTTTAATCATTGCCTCACCACTGCAAATATCTCTTGCCCTGCTACCGCTCCACGGAGGCGCAGAGCGACTCCAACACCGCCCTGACAATTTTTCTTAATTAAAAGACTCGAATTCCGAGTCAGTAACCTGATTCCCACCGGACGATAAACTTTTATTTAATTCAAATTATGCGACCCAAACCGGACGCAGGGAACTTCGCTCCCTATAGCTGCTGCCAAATGAAATCGTCCTGTCTGTCTTCTGACATCTTAAGCATTCACTCCCTCCACCACCGGCGCACCATCACTGCAGTGTGTACCATCTACAAGATGCACTGCAGCAACTCGCCATGGATTCTTCTACAGCCCCTCGCAAATCTGCGACCTCTCCAAGACACACACCATCCTGACTTGGAAATATATCGCCGTTCCTTCATCATCACTGGGTCAATCCTGGAAGTCCCTCCCTAACAGCACTGTGGGAATATCTTCACCACAAAGACTGCAGCGGTTCAAGGAGGCAGTTTGCCATCACCTTCTCAAGGGCAATTAGGGATGGGCAATAAATGCTGGCCTTGCCAGCGACGCTCACATCCCAGGAACGAATAAAAAATATGGAGTAGGATGTAGGCTTACAAGTTTGAATCACATACTTCTAATTTTGACCTTCAACTACATCTCATGTCTACAGAGAGCCTAATTATGGCAATTTTGCTGATAACTTGAGCACAATTTTACATGAAAACTCTCTATCATTTACTAAAGCTATTTTGTGTTTGTACCTTTGAAACGTTATAAAATAATAGCCATGAAATGCAGAAGAGTGGCAATGAATACATGTTAACGTGCCATAAAAGCTAGGTTAAGTGTTAATATTCATTATTTAGTGTATTAGAGAGCCCTGTGAGCTCAGCTTTGCAATCAGATGACACCGCAAAAGATACAGTACAGTCCATACTGGAACAGAAAGGATAATTATAGCATTAAAGTTCTCCTCTATATATTAAATGGATACCTTCCATTCCCATTTGTTCCTTGAATGCTGTACTTTGTGGTGACCTTTAGCACTTTACAAGATGTCTTTGTTATTCTAACTAATCAGCACGCACTTCACCATCACACGAACTGTAATATGTTAAACTTTCCATCTTAAGTGCATGTCAATATTCTGCTTAAATTCATATACTGCCCCATGTGTTGTAAGAAATAAATATGTTTTGTTCATAGCCATGCAGGTCTAACACTGTGCTGTAAAACCACTGAATGTTAAGTATTTGGCATATCTAATATCATATTTATACTGAAACTTGGTGCCTAATCGGGGCTCAATGTTTAAATCCATGATGTTGGATTTAACACACATGCTCGTTATCAGCAAAGCACATTGACATGAAGATAATTTTGCATGTGCAAGGTGCTATGCTCTGTAGTTGAAGTCAGAATGCGCGATAAATGCAAATGTTTTACAGTGGAGTGCTAAATCAGCACTGGTGATTTAGCACTCCACACATGGAATCTTATATGAGGTGAAGCAGAATTTTGACAGCCACTTAAGTTAACAAGTTTAAAATCTTACAATTGATGTGGTTGTAAAGTAATGGCTGTTTGTCAGAATGACAATGGGGAGGATTTTCAACTGCCACCTGACAGAGGAAAATAAGGGAGGGAGGGTGGATCTTCGGCCGTTCTATGGAAGCCCAAGACCTTCCCGATAAAATTTTCAGGCAGACGTTTCACTCGGCACACAGCACAAATCGCCATTTTCTGGAGGAGACAGTTTAAATCTGCAAATCAGGGCCTTATGCCATTGTCAGACCTCTACTGCAATTTTGAAGTGCAAATGGGTGGAGTGTGAGCTGTACACAGTCTGCCTGAGGAAGAGAGTGTTGAAGACCCGGACCTCAAATCCGGCACCAAGCTCATGGTCTACAGGGCAGTAGTGATACCCACCCTCCTATAGGGCTCAGAGACGTGGATTAGAGAAGTACCATCCGCGCTGCCTCCGTAAGATCCTGCAAATCCATTGGCAGGACAGATGCACCAACATCTATGTTCTTGCTCAGGCCAACATCCCCAGCATCGAATCATTAACCACGTTTGATCAACTCCTTTGGGTGGGTCATATCGCCTGCATGCCCGACACGAGATTCCCGAAGCAAGTGCTCTATGCGGAGCTTCGACATGGCAAGCGATCCCCAGGTGGGCAGAGGAAATGCTTCAAGGACACCCTCAAAGCCTCCTTGATGAAGTGCAACATCTCAATCGACTCCTGGGAATCCCGAGCACACGACAGCCCAAAGTGGAGGAAGAGTATCCGTGAGGGTGCTGAGCACTTCGAGTCCCATCACCAAAAACAAGCAGAAACCAAGAGTAGACAGCGGATCGAGCGTGTATCAACCCAGGCTCCCCACCCACCCTTTCCTTCAACTACTGTCTGTCCCACCTGTGACAGAGACTGTAGGTCCCACATTGGACTCCTCAGTCACCTGAGAACTCACTTTTAGAGTGGAACCAAGTCATCCTCGACTCCGCGGGACTGCCTATGATGATGATGCCCATTTGTACCAGACACTGAGTGGCTAAACCAGTGGTTCTGAAAAAGCCACTCTACAAAAGAGCTCCTACCCTCATTTACTTTTATTTTAATGGGATCAGGAGGATCAGAAGTTCTGGTGCTAGCTCCATATCGGAGATATTTCCTCTATTCTTGTTTTTCTGCACTTCCTCCTTATCCTTTAATATTTCTTCCAATGTTCATCTATCTAACTCTGTATCAAAACGTCAAAACGTATAGCAATCAGCTTCAATAATGCATTCCATATTATGAAAAGTTTTTTCAACTTTCCCCTCCCTGCTTTTAACACTAAATGTATATCTCTTTATTACTGATATACCAAAGAATGAAAACAATCTTTCACTGTTTACCATCTTAAACACTTTCAAAATTTTTCTTTCTGCTCTAGTTTTGCACGGATTGCAGCAGTTCCAAATGTGGCCCATCACAACTTTCCCAGTGCAAATGGAGTTGGTTAATATATGCTTCATGCCAGCAATGTTTATAAACATTGAGAGTGAAACTGCCCTGCGCCCCAATTGGTGGCGGTAACTAGCTGTGGCCAGGACTTTCTGCGCTCGGCGCAGAAGTTCCGACCCTGCTGCTGAATTGGGCTTACCAACCCTCAAAGGAAGAGGAGCGCAATCTCGTGCGCTCCACTTCATTTAGGGCGGTTCCCAGGGCGTTACTGGGGCAGGGAGTGAAGTGCTATACGGATACTCCACATAGCTCTGATGCGCTTCAACACCCCTCCCCTTCGCTTAAAAGGGAGGGCCGCTGTGCACCCTGCAAGGCTTCTGAGGGGCCACCAGGCCTACAGCCCGGCACTCAAAATGGACCACGATAGGCCTGATATATTGGAGCCGACCCAAGAGTCAGCAAACCAGTAATGATGGTAGTGTGGGACACTGGCGCCTTCCACTTTAAGTCCCCCACACCCTCGAGAACAGATGTTGGCCAGCTTTGCGACCAGAAAAACTAGCGTTAACATCTGCTCATGCCAGCCTTGTGGGCTGCGGGACAATATCCCCCATTGGGACGGTAAGGGGTTGGCGCGAGATAGTGAGGGGTCACCAAGCAAGGGGATAGTGGCAATTTCCTGGGAGCCGGTAACGCCCCCCCGGGGCTCAAAGTCTCTTCTGCCTCGTTAGCACCCCCCCCGGAGGTGCTAATGGGTCTCTAAAAAGGGGCAATTTTGCCCGCATTGTTTTTAAGCATCTATATAAAGCTGCAGAAAGAGGCCATTATAGTAAACATTCTTCATGCTGGCAACAATGATGTGCCCATTTTTTTTTAACTAAACATTAGAAGATAGGAGTGGATTTCCCTCCAGAGCAGGTTCACCACTTGAGGTGGTTTGCAGCAGGATTTCCACCTGCTGCCTGTCCCTGCCATGACCCAAAACTATTTTCCAAGCTCAGCGCTCATTATGGTTACAGGTTAGGCTCTCAGCAGCACTTCCATCACAAAGGGAGCCCATCATTGTCAGAGAAATATTCGTCTCCAGCAGGGACGGATTAAGGGTGCCTCGGGCCCCGAGCAGTACCACGGCCAGGGGGTTCCCCTACTCCCATTCACATCCTGCAGTAAATTACATTAGTGAGCTGAGTCACATGGCACTATACTGAGTACGCATCATGTCATGGCCAGATCAGGTCTACATCTCAGGTTATGTTCTCATTGATACTATGACAACACTCATTTACTATTTTATTAGCCCTGAAATTCCAGCCTCACCGGGTCCATACAGAATAAGCACGAACCCGGCAAGGCCTCGCAAAAGCCATTTTTGGCGCGCAATGCACATACGCCGAAAACCGGCTTGACAGATCCTCTGCATCCCCGGGAGAAGGACATCCGCGCAGGCGAGATTGGGCTATTTGCCCATCTCTAGCCCAGCGAATGTCCTTCAAACTCTTACACCTACTTTTACCAGCATAAGAGTTTTAAAACATATAAAAATAACATTTAAATACATATTTTTACAGTAAAAACCCTGTCCACTAAGGTAAGTTTATTTTAAACCCTATTGAAACACATTAAAAAAAATCCCCCAAATATTTTTTTTTCTAAAACATTTAATTAACTTTAATTTCAATTAATTTTAAATATGTGTGGTGTTTTTTTTAATTTATTGGGCCCAAGTTTCCACAAAAAAAAAACGGGCGCCCCTCCGACCTGGGCGCCCGTTTTTCACGCCTAAAACGGCGCCTAAAAAAATCCTCGGTATTCTCCACCGACTTACAGGTCCTGTTGCACTCGGCGCAGCCGGCACGAGCTGTGGGGGGGGAGGAGCCAGGTCCCTGCGCTGAAAACAGTGCCGGGACCTCTGCACATGCGCGCTACAGTCGGCACGCAAGTGCAGTAGCTCCAGGCGCCGAACTGTGTGGGAGGGGCCCGAAGCACGCAGCCCCTAGCCCTGGCTGAATGGCCTCACTGGGGCTGCGTGAATGAGGCTCCTCCCACGGCCAGCTCCTGCTCCCCGCCCGACCAGACCCGGCACTCGCTCCCCCCACCCCCCCCACCGACCAGACCCGACTCAACACCCGCTCCCCCCCCGCCCCGACACCCGAGACCCGCTCCCGACCGAGACCCGACACCCGCTCCCGACCAAGACCCGACCGAGACCCGACACCCGAGACCCACTCCCACCCCCCCCCGACCCGACACCCGCTCTCCCCGCCCCGACCCGACACCCGAGACCCGCTCCACCGAGACCCGAGACCCGCTCTCCCCCCCGCCCCGACACCCGCTCCCCCCCCCGACCCGACCCCCGCTCCCCCCCGCTCCTGTTCCCCGACCCCCCCCCTCTCTTCCCTCCCTCCTCCCTCTCTCTCCCTCCCTCTCCCTCCTCCCTCTCTCTCCCTCCCTCTCCCTCCTCCCTCTCTCTCCCTCCCTCTCCCTCCTCCCTCTCTCTCCCTCCCTCTCCCTCCTCCCTCTCTCTCCCTCCCTCTCCCTCCTCCCTCTCTCTCCCTCCCTCTCCCTCCTCCCTCTCTCTCCCTCCCTCTCTCTCTCTCTCTCTCTCTCTCTCTCCCCCTCCCGCTCAGCGGCACGAACGGCTACAGAATTCTCCCTGGCTGAAGCACTTTCACACAGGTAGGAAGATGGTTTATTTAATCTTTTCTTGGCTTATAAATGTTTATTCAGGTTGGATTTATTTGTATAATATTTGTAGAAGTATAAATAAGGATTTATTGTCGAATTTAATGAGTTCCCTTCCCCCCCAACTCGTTCTGGGCGCCTAATTTGTAACCTGCGCCTGATTTTTTAATGTGTAGAACAGGTTTTTTCAGTTCTACAAAAATCTTCACTGGCGCCATTCTACTTTAGTTTGGAGTACATTTTCACTGTGGAAACTTTCAAATCAGGCGTCAGTGGCCGGACACGCCCCCTTTTGAAGAAAAAATTCTGTTCTAAACTAGAACTGTTCTACCTAACTAGAACTGCAGAAAAAAAAATGTGGAGAATTGCGATTTCTAAAATAGTCCGTTCTCCACCAGTTGCTCCTAAAAATCAGGCGCAAATCATGTGGAAACTTGGGCCCTTTGTGTTGTGTTTGGGTGTTTTAGGAGGTTATTCTCATTGATAATAATGGGAATTCGTAAACTCAAGCGTTCCCATTATTATCAATGAGAATAATGTACCATAATTGGTTGTCCAGACCTACGTGACTCCAGCTTCTCCATCCATATCTAGACGCACTGCGAAGCGTGTGGAAAGAAGGCCTCCGACCGGAATCCAAGGCGCCTCCGGGACCCAGAAATTTTGGGTCGGAGGCGTTCGTCCGGAATTTCAGGGCCATCATGTTTCCAAACAATCAAACTGATATCTTGATGAAACCCGATATAAACAGTAAACAACAACACTTAAATTTTTTAAAATCCTTACATTTTGAAACTAAATCGACAATGACAACAATTTAGAACAATACAGTGCAATTTTTTTGGAAGACCATAATTTGTCATTTGCATTCCATTTTTTCCACCGAGGCAACTACAAGTATAACATTACATTGGTCTTTTCCTAGACTTTTGTCGGCTAAACTCGTCAATGACTTTCAAGAAGTCAAGTCCCCTCAGTACTTCGCTCTCGATGCTCATGATTGAAGGACTATTAAGTCGATCTTGTCCCATTCGGTTCCTGACCTCATCTTTGATGCGTTTTAATTTCGAGAAGGACCGCTCACCACTGCGATTTGATACCATCATCGACAGATATATCCGAAGAGCTATTTCAATGTTAGAAAAGGTTTGGGTGAGGGCCTGTGTATCGACGAATTGGTTCATTCACAGCTCTGCTGACTTAGATTGTTTGACAAAAATTGAGGTTTGAAGCTCTGTTGAAGATGCCACCAAGCTAGAAAACTGGATGAATTCACTTTCAATCATAGGTTTCAGGTCTTTGGGATAGGAGCGGGCAAGATTTGCTGCGACTTAACATAGAAACATAGAAAATAGGTGCCCTTCGAGCCTGCACCGCCATTCAATAAGATCATGGCTGATCATTCCTTCAGTACCCCTTTCCTGCTTTCTCTCCATACCCCTTGATCCCCTTAACCGTAAGAGCCATATCCAACTCCCTCTTGAATATATCTAATGAACTGGCATCAACAACTCTCTGTGGCAGGGAATTCCACAGGTCAACAACTCTCTGAGTGAAGAAGTTTCTCCTCATCTCAGTCCTAAATGGCCTACCTCTTATCCAAAGACTATGTCCCCTGGTTCTGGACTTTCCCAACATCGAGAACATTCTTCCCGCATCTAACCTGTCCAGTCCCGTCAGAATCTTATATGTTTCAATGAGATCCCCTCTCATCCTTCTAAACACCAGTGACTAAAGGCCCAGTTGATCCAGTCTCTCCTCATATGACAGCCCAGCCATCCCTGGATTCAGTCTAGTGAACCTTCGCTGCACTCCCTCAATAGCAAGAACGTCCTTCCTCAGGCTAGGAGACCAAAACTGAACACAATATTCCAGGTGAGGCCTCACTAAGGCCCTGTATAACTGCAGTAAGACCTCCCTGCTCCTATATTCAAATCCCCTAGCTATGAAGGCCAACATACCACTTGCTTGATCTCATGAGTCGAGAGAGCGGCTAGCTTGGACAGGAATCCAAACTTACAGATGATTTTCTTGTATGCTTCAAGACGGTGTTTCAAGGTAATGATTAGTTGATCAATAATGACAAGGAACACTTCAGTTTTGAATTTCTCGTTGGGTGATAGCGCAATGTTTTCAGCATCTCCATCGTCATAGCGGTGGTTGTGTACCTGGACACGTTGTGGCCACACAGTTAAATCCCTAGGTCTTCAAAGTCCACAAACTCTATCCGTGGGTCTTGACAAAATTGACAAGGGACTCGAGTAAGGACACCATAACATTCAGATTCAAGCTGCTCTCTTGAAGCGAGAGATTGGTCAGGTGAAAGCGCCAGCGGGGAGCAGCGTCATCGGGAGGTCGGAGGAGAGGCCTATAAAGGCCCAGCAGGAGTTCATCGTCGGAGGCCAGCAGGGAGCAACATTGTCGGGAGTTCAGAGAAGAGGCCTATAAAGGCCCAGCAGGAGTTTGTCGTCGGAGGCCAGCGGGGAGCAGTGTCGTCGGGAGGCTGGAGGAGAGGCCTATAAAGGCCCAGAATGGGAGTTCGTGGTCGCTGAGGCCAGCGGGGAGCAATGTCGTCGGGAGGTCGGAGGAGAGGCATATAAAGGCCCCAGCAGGAGTTTGTGGTCGCTGAGGCCAGCGGGGAGCAACTACGTCGGGAAGTCGGAGGAGAGGCCTATAAAGGCCCAGCAGGAGTTCATGATCGCTGAGGCTAGCCGGTGCAGCTGCAGCAGGGAGAGAAGGCAAAAAAGAAGTAGAAAGAAATCGAAAGGTGACGTCACAGCCAAGGGGGTAAGTGATTGGTAAGTAGTTTTTCTTTTTCTTTTCTTTATTAGTAAGTAACCTTTTAGCCTTGTTGTTGCCAAATTACGTTTATCTAGGGGTTAAGTCATGGCAGGAGAGCTCAGACCCGTGTTATTCACCTCCTGTACTATGTGGGAAGTCAGGGACGCTTCCGGTGTCCCTGATGACTAAGTGTGCGGGAAGTGTGTCTGGCTGCAGCTCCTGACGGACCGCATTGCGGCACTGGAGCTGCAGGTAGATTCACTCTGAAGCATGCACGACGCTGAGAATGACGGGAATAGCACATTTAGTGAGTTGGTCTTACCGCAGGAAAAGGGTACACAGCCAGATAGGAAATGGATGACCAACAGGAAGAGCAGTGCAAGGAAGGTAGTGCAGGGGACCCCTGCGGTCATCCCCCTGCAAAGCAGATACACCGCTCTGGGTACTGTTGGGGGGAGGTAACTCACCAAGGGAGGGCAGCAGCAGCCAAGTTCATGGCACCGTGTGTGGCCCTGCTGTACAGGAGGGAAGGAAAAAGAGTGGGAGAACTATAGTGATAGGGGATTCAATTGTAAGGGAAATAGATAGATGTTTCTGCGACCGCAACCGAGACTCCAGGATGGTATGTTGCCTCCCTAGTGCAAGGGTCAAGGATGTCTCGGAGTGGGTACAAGGCATTCTGAAAAGGGAGGGTGAACAGCCAGTTGTCGTGGTGCATATAGGTACCAACGATATAGGAAAAAAACGGGATGAGGTCCTACAAGACGAATTTAGGGAGCTAGGAGCTAAATTAAAAAGTAGGACCTCAGAAATAGCAATCTCAGGATTGCTACCAGTGCCACGTGCTAGTCAGAGTAGGAATCGCAGGATACCTCAGATAAATACGTGGCTTGAAGAGTGGTACAGCAGGGAGGGATTCAAATTCCTGGGACATTGGAACCGGTTCTGGGGGAGGTGGGACCAGTACAAACTGGACGGTCTGCACCTGGGCAGGACCGGAATCAATGTCCTGGGGGGAGTGTTTGCTAGTGCTGTTTGGGAGGAGTTAAACTAATATGGCAGGGGAATGGGAACCTATGCAGGGAGACAGAGAGAATTAGAATGGGGGCAGAAGCAAAAGATAGAAAGAAGAAAAGTAAAAGTGGAGGGCAGAGAAACCTAAGGCAAAAACAAAAAGGGCCACATTACAGCAAATTCGAAAGGGGCAAAGTGTGTTAGAAAGACAAGCCTGAAGGCTCTGTGCCTCATTGCGAGGAGTATTCGGAATAAGGTGGACAAATTAACTGCGCAGATAGCAGTTAATGGGTATGATGTAATTTGCATCACGGAGACATGGTTCCAGGGTGGACAAGGCTGGGAACTCAACATCCAGGGGTATTCAATATTTAGGAAGGATAGACAGAAAGGAAAAGGAGGCGGGGTGGCATTGCTGGTTAAAGAGTAAATTAATGCAATAGTAAGAAAGAACATTCGCTTGGATGATGTGGCATCGGTATGGGTGGAGCTGCGGAATTCCAAGGGACAGAAAATGCTAGTGGGAATTGTGTACAGAACACCAAACAGTAATAGTGAGGTTGGGCACAGCATCAAACAAGAAATTAGGGATGCATGCAATAAAGGTACAGCAGTTATCATGGGTGACTTTAATCTACATATTGATTGGGCGACTCAATCTGTTAGCAATGCGGAGGAGGAAGATTTACTGGAGTGTATTAGGGATGGCTTTCTAGATCAATATGCCGAGGAACCAACCAGGGAGCTGACCATCGTAGACTGGGTGATGTGTAATGAGAAAGGACTAATTAACAATCTTGTTGTGCGAGACCTTGTGGAAGAGTGACCATAACATGGTAGAATTCTTTATTAGGATGGAGAGTGACAGACTTAATTCAGAAACTAGTGTCCTGAACTTAAGGAAAGGTAACTTATATGGTTTGAGGTGTGAATTGGCTCGAATAAACTGGCAAATGATACTTAAAGGGTTGACGGTGGGTAGGCAATGGCAAACATTTAAAGATCACATGGATGAACTTTGGCAATTGTACATCGCTGTCTGGAATAAAAATAGAACAGGGATGGTGGCTCAACCGTGGCTAACAAGGGAAATTAAGGATAATGTTAAATCCAAGGACGAGGCATACAGATTGGCCGGAAAAAGTAGTAAACCTGAGGACTGGGAGAAATTTAGATTTCAGCAGAGAAGGATAAACGGTTTAATTAAGAGGGGGAAAATAGAGTACGAGAAGAAGCTTGCCGGGTGCATAAAAACTGACTGCAAAAGTGTCGATAGATATGTGAAGAGAAAAAGATTAGTGAAGACAAATATAGATTCCTTGCAGTCGGATTCAGGTGACTTTATAATGGGGAACAAAGAAATAGCAGACCAATTGAACAAATATTTTGGTTCTGTCTTCATGAAGGAAGACACAAATAACGTTCCGGAAGTACTAGGGGACCGAGGGTCAAGTGAAAAGGAGGAACTGAAGGATATCCTTATTAGGCGGGAAATTGTGTTAGGGAAATTGATGGGATTGAAGGCCGATAAATCCCCGGGGCCCGATAGTCTGCATCCCAGAGTACTTAAGGAAGTGGCCCTAGAAATAGTGGATGCATTGGTGATCATTTTCCAACAGTCTATCGACTCGGGATCAGTTCCTATGGACTGGAGGGTAGCTAATGTAACACCGCCTGACATCAGTGGTGGGGTAAATGTTGGAATCAATTATTAAGGATGAAATAGCAGCGCATTTGGAAAGCAGTGACAGGATCGGTCCAAGTCAGCATGGATTTATGAAGGGGAAATCATGCTTGACAAATCTTCTGGAATTTTTTGAGGATGTAACTAGTAGAGTTGACAAGGGAGAACCAGTGGATGTGGTGTATTTGGACTTTCAAAAGACTTTTGACAAGGTCCCATACAAGAGATTGGTGTGAAAAATCAAAGCACATGGTATTGGGGGTAATGTACTGATGTGGATAGAGAACTGGTTGGCAGACAGGAAGCAGAGAGTCGGGATAAACGGGTCATTTTCAGAATGGCAGGCAGTGATGAGTGGACTGCCACTGGGCTCAGTGCTGGGATCCCAGCTCTTTACAATATACATCAATGATTTGGAAGAAGGAATTGAGTGTAATATCTCCAAGTTTGCAGATAACACTAAACTGGGTGGCGGTGTGAGCTGTGAGGGGGATGTTAAGAGGCTGCAGGGTGACTTGGACAAGTTAGATGAGTGGGCAAATGCATGGCAGATGCAGTATAATGTGGATAAATGTGAGGTTATCCACTTTGGGTTCAAAAACGCGAAGACAGAATATTATCTGAATGGTGGCAGATTAGGAAAAGGGGAGGTGCAACGAGACCTGGGTGTCATGGTTCATCAGTCATTGAAAGTTGGCATACAGGTACAGCAGGCGGTGAAGGCGGCAAATGGTATGTAGGCCTTCATAACTAGGGGATTAGAGTATAGGAGCAGGGAAGTCTTACCGCAGTTGTACAGGGCCTTGGTGAGGCCCCACCTGGAATATTGTGTTCAGTTTTGGTCTCCTAATCTGAGGAAGGACGTTCTTGCTATTGAGGGAGAGCAGCAAATGTTCACCAGACTGATTCCCGGAATGGCTGGACTGACATATGAGGAGAGACTGGATCAATTGGGACTTTATACATTGGAGTTTAGAAGGATGAGAGGGGATCTCATAGAAACATACATGATTCTGACGGGACAGGACAGGTTAGATGCAGGTAGATTGTTCCCGATGTTGGGAAATCCAGAACCAGGGGACAGTCTTAGGATAAGAGGTAGGCCATTTAGGGCTGAGATGAGGAGAAACGTCTTCACTCAGAGAGTTGTTGACCTGTGGAATTCTCTGCCGCAGAGAGTTGTTGATGTCAGTTCATTGGAAATATTCAAGAGGTAGTTAGGTATGGCCCTTATGGCTAAAGGGATCAAGGAGTATGGAGAGAAAGCAGGAAAGGGGTACTGAGGGAATGATTAGCCATGATCTTATCGAATGGTGGTGCAGGCTCGAAGGGCCGAATGGCCTACTCCTGCACCTATTTTCTATGTTTCTATGTGTTCCAAATAACAATAAGAATAGCTAAATCCAGTTCGCCCAGTTCATGAAGATCAACTGAGCTTCATTTCGGCATTCAACTTTCTGTTACACGTCAGTTGCCAGGGATTCCAACACTTCAGATATGGGAGTGTAACCTTTGAGCAGTGCTGACAATGCTTCATACCTTTCTGACTTTTGAGTAGCAGAAAGCTGTTTAATGACAGATATCCCTAAAGGCTTTAGTTTTTCATAAAGCAGTCGCCAACAATATGTCGATGCAGAGAGAAAAGTGTACAACTTTTGTACAATGTAAAAAATCTGACAATCACTGGGCTGCATTCAACATTGTTTTTCCCTACAAGGTTGAGCGAGTGCATGGTATAAATGTTGCGGTTGAGCTTTGCTCTTTGATGATAGTTTGGATACCAATGTATTTCCCACTCATATTTGAAGCAATATCATAAGATTGTCTGTGACAATTTTGGATGTTGATCCCGTTCTCATCCAGAAAGGCCAGTATCATTTCTGCTATTTCTTGTCCAGTATGACCGATTATTGGCAAGAACTTTCGGAGCCTTTCCTCAGGACCAGTCGGTAGAAAATAGAGGACGACAAATGTCAGCTGATCTGAATGTGTGACATCTGGCATTGACTCAACAAATATCGAATAGAACTTTGATGATTTCAATTCCTGGATAATCGTCTCAAGTACTTTGCCACCCATCAGACTAATCAGTTTTTCACAAGTGATGGAAGGCAAGTATGAAGTATGCCCCTTGCCTTTGTTGGCGAACCGCTTGATGTGTTCAAGAAATGCATCGTAGTTTGCGAGAGCCTCCAACACACCCAGATAATTACCATTACTTGGAGACCCAACGATTTCATCTCTGCCTCGCAATGAAAGATCTCGTTCACAGAGAAACGTTATCATATAGAAAGCCCTCTCTAGCACCTTGCGCCAGTACTGCCATTCATTTTCAAACTGGAAGACAATATGACAAAATGACCATCCACATAACCAGTGCCTGCTTGTCTAGTGCACATGGCTTCTCTATGCTGGTGGTTGCTTTCCTGAGATGAAATCCTTTCATCTCCATGCTTCCAGTCATTAAACCCATGAGTAAAGTGGCTACTTGTTCATGCTGTGACCTACAAGCAAAGCAGTATACTCTACCATTTGAAGGTGAGTAAGAGAACCATGTTCGCTCCACACATCCCCCTGAGAGCGGGTGCACACGTGTGAAGAAGGACTTTGAACAGTATCGGTGACATTCTTCCTTGGCATGAATCATGCTGGAATTTTTGAAGTCTTTATCACAGTTTCGGCAGTCCTCACTATCTTTTGCAATCCAATGGCTTTGCATGTCTTCTGAGATACTGTCTCCCCACAGCCCAATGTCACTCGTAAGTTGCACCTCTTTCAGCTCAGTATGCGCCAGTTGGTTTTCATCTTCTTCAACTTTTTGAACTTCGAGCTCCATCTCGGCCAACTCCGGGTCTGCTGCCACTAGTGGTTCCGTTGTTGAAGTTGACTGCAAGCCATCGTCTTGGCCTTCATCTTCATGATCTTGAGTTTTTAGGCCTCCCTGCCCCATTTTCTTTCTTCCTCCGCTACAATACTACCCAATTTTGAGTAGTAACATGGAGGGAAATGCAGCCTATGGGATTAGAAACTGAACAAGTGACAGATGCTATGAAATAAACTGGATATTGAATTGGTTATATAATTCAAAACATCCAAGCCTGGAAATTGTCATCAATCCATTAAGATATCTTATAAACATACGAAATTGGTGGGCAAGAAAAGACCAGCTGGTCCATCAAGCCGGTCCCACACCAAGATGGCAGGAGCATCATCAATAAACACTTCCTCCCTCTCACACTTCAGTAAATTCTCTAATCTCTCCTGCCTTGCACCGTATCACAGACCTTCCCTTTGTTCTTTCTTCCCCTCCCCCTTTCAGTCCTTGTTAAGAATGTGTTCTTCCAAACACCCTAGTTCTGATGCAGGGTCGTCAACCTGAAACGTTAACTCTGCTTCTCTCCACAGATGCTGCCTGACCTGCTGAGAATGGAAAGCAAGCTGGCTATAAAACAGAAAACAGGGAGTAGAGGTTAAAAACAGAAAATGCTGGAAATACTCAGCAGGTCAGGCAGTATCTGTGGAGAGAGAAACAGAGTTAATGTTTCAGATTGATGACCTTTCATCATCTCTCTCCACAGATGCTGCCTGACCTGCTGAGAATTTCCAGCATTTTCTGTTTTTATTTCAGATTTCCAGCATCCGCAGTATTTTGCTTTTATGTTAGAGGTATTAAAGGTAGTTATTCAGACTGACAAAGGGTGAGAAGTGGTGTTCCACAAGGTTTGGTGCTGGGACCAATGTTGTTCACCATTTACATTAGCAGATACACAAATCAATAAAAGTAGCGACGTAGGTTAATAAGGCCATAAAATAAAAGCAAACAAAGCACTGGAATTCATTTCAATAGGGATAGAATTGAAATGCAGAAAAGTTATGTTAAATTGTATAGAACCTTGGTTAAACCATATGCAAATTTGTGTTTGTACAGGTCCCATCTGCTATTTGTATAGGAGTAAACATTTTTAACATGAATTCTACACCATTTATACACTAAATAGTAGGTACTGTAACATAATTGGTTGGTGCTGTATTAGCAACTCAGAGGTTGTGAGTTCAAATCCAACCCTGGCAAGTTATGAAATTGAAATCAATAAATCTGGTAATTTGTCAGCTATCACCAGAAAAAATGACCATGAAAGCTGCCGGACTGTCGTAAAAAAAATGTCCTTCAGGGATCCTTACCCTGTCTGGCTTACACGTGACTCTAGTCTACACTATGAGTTTGACAAACAATTGTATGAAAAATTAGAAAGTTAATACCATTCACAGTTTGTCCACATTACTGCGAACAAGATAATACAGGAATTATGTGTCAACAGATGCATGTTATTTGTATAGAAAATGCACCTTTGTATATGAAAAGTACATCATATTTTTTATAGCTGCTATTAGCTTGTGTTGCTTCCAGTTACAACCACTACACATTTTTTTTTACACTGACAAAGCTATAATATTATAATATGCAATGAAAAAACCCCAGCCATGAAATTCAGGGGAGACAAATACATTGCACAATCTGAGTGGGTGCAAACAGAATTTGGGTCAAGATCTAATTATGCCAAATATCCTCCCCTTTTTGCCAGTGTAATTCAATGGCCCCAAGTTTCCACACGCTACAAAACGGGCACCCCTCCAAGCTGGACGCCCGTTTTTCGCGCCTGAAAAAAAACACGCGATTCTGGAGCGCTTTGCAGCTCCATGGCAGCTTGGCGCGGCGCCCAGGGGGCGGAGCCTACCACTCGCGCCGATTTTGTAAGTGGGAGGGGGCGGGTACCATTTAAATTAGTTATTTTCGTGCCGGCAACGCTGCGCGTGCGCGTTGGAGCGTTCGCGCACGCGCAGTGTGAAGGAAACATTGGCACTCGGCCATTTTTGTAGTTCTTTGTAGCTGTTTAATTTTTGAACATTTTTTAATAAAAGCACATTGCCCTTTCATGATCAACACTGAGGCTTCTTGCAGCAGTGAGAAGGCTGCAGGAAGCCTCAGAAGTTGAGGCAGCCGTTTCCCAACGGCCTCCCCCCCACCGCCGTCGGGAATGGCTGCTCAACTTCTGAGGCATCCTGCAGCCTTCTCACTGCTTCCTGCACCCCCCCCCCCTCCATCGGGAACGGCTGCCTCCTCCTCCCTGCCTCCCCTCCGCTGCGATCGGTCGGGCCCTCACTCCCTCCCCCTCCGCACCCCCCCCGTCGCGGTCAGTTGGTCGGGCCCTCACTCCCTTCCCCCCCACCCCCGCCGTCGGGAACGGCTGCCCCCCGCCCCGCTGCGGTCGGTCGGGCCCTCCCTCCCGTTTGCGGGAACGACGTCACACCGCTGAGCTGACTTTAAGGCTTCCAACTCAAGTGGAAGGCTGCACAAATGCCTGCTTACTGCCCGACTGCCCCTCCCTCCCTCCCATTCGCGGGAACGCCACACCGCTGAGCTGACTGAACCTGCCTGAAGCACTTTCACACAGGTAGGAAGATGGTTTATTTAATCTTTTCTTTGCTTATAAATGTTTATTCAGGTTGGATTTATTTGTATAATATTTGTATAAGTATAAATAAGGATTTATTGTAGAATTTAATGACTTCCCTTCCCCCCTCCCCCCCCCCCCACCTTGTTCCGGACGCCTAATTTGTAACCTGCGCCTGATTTTTTAATGTGTAGACAAGGTTTTTTCAGTTCTACAAAAATCTTCACTTGCTCCATTCTAAGTTAGTTTGGAGTACGTTTTCACTGTGGAAACTTTCAAATCAAGCGTCAGTGGCCGGACACGCCCCCTTTTGAAGAAAAAATTCTGTTCCAAAGTGAAACTATTCTAACTGACTAGAACTGCAGAAAAAAAAATGTGGAGAATTGCGATTTCTAAGATAGTCCGTTCTCCACCAGTTGCTCCTAAAAATCAGGAGCAAATCATGTGGAAACTTGGGACCTATAAGTTTGGGCTGTGAGCACAATATGCTCACATACAAATGAACATATTGGCCATATTATGACACCATCCACATTGGGGGAATACATTATACAACGTGTTGCTCTTACTTGCCCCCGAAGCAACACTGTGCAACACAGGCACATCTTTGACACAAAATGCAGATCTGAAGAAACCAGAGTACTTAGCACAAGCAGCCAAGATAACCTGCCAGGTGTGAGTAAAATAGTAATATATAATGTATCATTTGACTACTTGAATGATAGAAGGCAAACTAGATCAACCATGGTCTTTTCTTGTCCAGCAAATCCTATGTTCCTATGTAACTCTGTCAGAGCAGCTGGGTAGATATGAAATATATATTTATAGCGTGCATTTAAATAAAATACCAAGACACAGGAGATAGGAATCTAGGTAGATATGCACTTTGTTTTCGTCATATGGACACATGAGAGAGAGTGGCAAATTGGATCCAAAATTGGCTCAGTGGCAGGAAGCAAAGGGTAATGGATGACAGGTGTTTTTGTGATTGGAAGGTTGTTTCCAATGGGGTTCCACCCCTTGCTTTTTGTAGCATATATTCATGATTTAGAATTAAATGGAAGGGGCATGATAAAGAAGTTTGCAGATTACACAGAAATTGGTTGACAGTGAGGAGTAAAGCTTTAGACTGCAGGAAGATATCGATGGACTGACCAGTTGGGCAGAAAAGTGGAAAATAGAATTCAATATGGAGAAGTGTGAGGTAATGCATTTGGGGAGCTGAAACAAGACAAGGGAATACATAATAAATGGGAGGATACTGAGAGCTGTGGAGGAACAGAGGGATCTTGGAGTGTATGTCTACAGATCCTTAAACATAGCAGGACAGGTTGATAAGGTAGTTAAAAAGGCATATGGAATGCTTTCCTTTATTAGCTGAAGCATAGAATATAAGAGCATGGATGTTATTCTAGAACTGTATACAGCACTAGTTAGGCCACAGCTTGAGTACTGCGTACAGTTCTGGTCACCACATTACAAGAAACATGTAATTGCACTAAAGAGGGTATAGAGGAGATTTACAAGGACATTTTAGAAAATTTTAGTTGTGAGGAAAGATTGGATAGGCTAGGATTATTTTCTTTGGAACAGAGGAGTCGGAGAGGGAATTTAATTGAGGTGTATAAAATTATGAGGGGCCTAGATAGAGTGGATAGGAAGGACCTATTTCCTTTAGCAGAGAGGGCAACAACCAGCAGGCATAGATTTAATGTAGTTGGTAGAAGGATTAGAGGGGAGATTAGGAATTTTTTTTCACCCAGAGGGTGGTCGGGGTCTGGAACTCACTGCCTGACAGGGTGGTAGAGGGAGAAACCCTCATCACATTTAAAATGTACTTGGATGTGCACTTAAAGAGCTGTGACCTACAGGACTACTGACCTAGAGCTGGAAGGTGGGATTAGGCTGGGTAGTTTTTTTTTGATCGGCATGGACACGATGTGCCAAATGGCCTCCTGTGTTGTAATTTTTCTATGACTCGACATGAAAGTTGGACTAAGAGTAACTCAGTCCATCTTACTCTGCCAAATACTTTATGGCATGTATTTTTTCAAACCATTTTTCTTCTCCGTCCTGCTTTACCAAATCTGTGTTCCTCTATTCCCCGTTAAATCAAGAATCTGACCACTTTTGAATATATCAATTGCATTGGCAATAGTTTTGGTCTAGTGTAAGGCAGAGATATGAAAAAACAGCTGGAAATTCACTGCATATCAATAAGAATATTACAAGAGAAAGACAGGTGAACATTTCAGGTGGTTCGCTTTACAAAAACTGGCATGGTTAGACTGAAGAAACACCTTTTGTACATGTCCCGTTCAGGCTTCCTTGGGCATTTTTATTTCACCGTAAAGATCTAGATACAAGTTACTTTAATTTGTTTTTTTGAGTTAAAGCATGCTTTAAAAGGGATTCGTTTTTGTGCCCAGAGTGTTGGGAAGGTTTTGATCAGGAATAAAACAGAACACAAACACCAAGGAAGGTACTCTGGCTTTTGGAAACATCACCGACACATAACACAAATTAAGGAAGTATATTGGTTGCCCTTTATTTGATATTTGCCCAAAAAGTTTATTTTAATAGTGCAGAATGAAGTAAGTGCACAGCAAAGGATGAACCTGAATGGTAGTTGGCGTAATGCAGAGGATAATTCTAGGGACAGTGTATAGAGCACTTAATTGAGTACATGTGGACAGGAGGACTTGTTAAATGGTTTCTTTGGACAATTAGCTGAACGTGTCCTGTATGAGTACCTGTTGTAATAGTCTTCCTAGTTGCAAAGCTATTTCTATGGTGCCAACCTCTGCATCACTGTCTGTATCATGCTCTGGCCTTACCACCTCCAAATAAACCTATTTGTATTGCAAAGTTATGCAGTAGGTGACAGACAATGATAATTTTAGAGATCAAGCTGAGGTTACATTCTAAACTGCTCCCTGATCTGTTCAGGTAGCTTGAACACTGCATCGGGATGTCAATGGCTTGCTGTACACTGATTCTATTAGCTGCACGGAGCTTGTTGTATCTGCACTCTGGTTGGTTATATGGGTGCTATTAAATTACCTCCTGGATATTGGGCAATCCAACAATGTGTTGAAATTAACCAGCTGCATCAAGCTGCTGTTGCTATACAATGGAAGAGAGAAGAAAGTGTTGGCCTTGCTGAACAATGCTCCAGTCACTTGTTAAATACATCAGGCAGACAATGTGCTAGCCTGGAAGGAGCCTGAGACATATAAATTGTGTGAAAAGGTAACATTGACTCTCATTGGCAATACTATTTCTTTGGTGCAGATGGACTACTGAAGCCCTTACAGTAGATAGCACCGTTCTGTAATTGCTTCTGTACTTATCCAGAGCTGGCAGAGGCAGTTTCTCTCAGTCATTACCAAACAGGGGTGCCAGTTCCTACATGTATGGTTGGTGGCATTATGGTGATGTGGATGGTCTAACTCTCGCAGCAACTTGCCTCCATGAAATGCCTTCTTTGTTCCTCTTTATTTTCAAGCATTAAAACCAGTGCTGGTGTGCTGTGAAAACAAACTTTTATTTAAAATTATAAAGAAATAGCTGTGTTTTTTTAAGAGCTCCCATCTCCCCATGCAGGAATGTAACTTGCCTTCAATTATCCTCGACATAGGTGTATTTAATGCAAGACAGGACTTCAATCTGAAACTTGGCAAATGGAAAGCTGGATATCAATGACTTCATTAAGCATACATGATGAAGTTCAAGCATATCCTGTGTGAGAACTGCATCCACTGCCAGGAAATGCAAATCATGCAAATCGGAAAATAGCAGAGTGTACATTCACAGTGGGGAAATGATGAGATCATGACAGAACAATTTTTCAGTCCCTGCTCACAAAATTAACACCAGCAGGATCATTCCCATATATTGGAATTTCTGTTCTTAATGATTAGGTTCTGATAAAATCTCCTATTGTGAGTGGTTCTTTAAAAATAAAATTTGATATAAAGGCTATCATTTTAATAATATTCATTTATTTTTGATTTATCTACTATTTATTACTTTTAAGCAAAAAACCAGAATGCTTATCCATTGGTTCTTTTTGTCATTAAAAAAGTCAGCCACTGGACTTCTTTCAATATAATTTTATAAATATTAGATAGATGTTCTTCAAAACAACGCCGTGAGGCGAGAAGTTCTATATTCATCATCAAAGATCATCATATTTTGAAGTCAGTAATTAACAAGCATGGTAAAGTAAAAAGGTTACTTCATAGCTCAACTGCTTTCTGGCACAAAAAGCAGCATAGCAGCAAGATGTTATTATTTGCTCTCCTTTTTGGAGATTTTATGGATTTCTTTTGAAACTCTACCATTCAGATAGGCATCTACCAAGACATCAATGAAGAAAGGACCTGCTAAAGGTCTGTGGGAGATAATCTATCATTGGCTCAAGGGGTTCACGAAAGCCCCAATAAATATGGTTGTCCACTGCAACAATCACAGCGCTCATGAATGCATGAATATACACATGGAGAGAGAGAGATGGAAATAGATCTTTTTTGTGTCTAACTGAAAAGTCATTTGTGTTTTCAGATGCACCCATGACCATCTCCATCATCTAACTCTAAAAGTGACCTCAACAGAAAATCCTGAAAAAATCCATATATAACACAAGTATGCTCCATGATAATTCATATTTTCCGGCGATGTTTCTAGCCTAGTTTCCACTTTTTCCTCAAAATGGGCGATAGAGGTCCGTTTTGGGTGCTATATGGGCCATAGATGGGTGATGTGAAGTGGAAAGTCTAGCCCATTATGTATGTATGCACCAATTCCTTGTATTTTTATTTTACCCCAGAAGGCTCACAAATAACGGGACGGATTTTTGGCTTTCGGGTTTTTTTTACGAAAACAGTAGCGATACGTGAAACTTACCGTTTTTGCAGCGCAACCATTTTTAGACCGAACTTTCGGGTTTCACGTTTGCGCCATGGATACACAGGTAAGGAGGGTGTTGCATGAGGATTCGCGACGCAAAAACGCGAATCTCGCCAAATTTAGTCCGGGGCCGGGAGCGCTGCGATAGAAGTCCTGGGAGGGGAAAAAATAAATTGCAAAAAACATTCCAAAAACATTCACAAACCCCTTAAGCTAGCAAATTGCTGAAAAAGAATAAAAAAAACTTTAAACTTACCTTTTTTTGCAGGTTTTCATACTTACCGCTGATGTCAGGGCTGTACCGACAAGTTTGACCTGTCGTTATTCTGGGCGCAGCCTACGGGTCAGGAGAGTGCCGAAAGTATGACGGTAACGCAATCCGCGTCGTTGCACATTGGCACATCCCTCCGTGGCAGTACTTGAAAGCGCCGCCGCAAACAGGTACCCGAGGATCCCGACCGGGTTTTCGCCATGGAGGGTCAAATCGCAGCGGAAACCCGGTCACAAACTTGCCAAAAATCCAGCCAAACATCTTGCAAAGTGCCTGTGTACCATTCCCCACATGGTCCACTTATGATTCAGGTACTACCAGTTTCCCCTTCAGCTGGAGAGTTACATTTAGGGAAACAAGGATGATAGTATCGGTCACACTGCCTGCTTGTGGTGTATTTGCGAACATAATGCCTTGAACAATCACAATGGAGGGATCATTACCTTCTGTTGGGAGGCAGGCTAAAATTAGACTTCATGATTTAGTTCAACTCAACTCTCCCTTTAGAGTATTTGGAGATATTTCTGCTGTATTTCTCCAATATATTCTTTTTTGTCCACTTGATGTGATGCCTCTGTAGACATGAGGTTGCGTATGTGACTTGCTCTGTGATCTATGGGACCAACTGTCATGAGGCACCAGTGACTGTCCAGCTTCAAATCACCTGTCAAATTTTCCCTACTCTCTGCTAGAAGACATCACAGCCACTTGCCACCTCTCTGCTCAAAATGACTAATAATTTATAAACATTGTCAAAAAAAAACTTATTGTGCTGGTATATACTTTGTAATCTTCTCCAATTAAGCAGATATCTGATAGGTGTGTATCTGTTAGACGTATATTTGGTGGGCATATATCTGCCAAGCATATGCCTGTTAAGCGTATATCTATTAGTTCAATGTCCTTTATGCACTTATCTGTTAGATAAATGTCTGTTTTAAATATTAACCCAAGCAACAACTTGCAGTGATGTAGCACCTTCAACATAGAAAAATATCCCAAGGTGGTTCACAGGCATGTAATCAGACAAAAATGGATGTCAAGTCAAAGCAGAAGATATTGGCATGACCAAAAGCATGGTTAAAGAGGTGGATTTTAAGAAAGGTCTTAAAGAAAGAGATGATTCCTCTAAGGATTCCCCCTGCCCTCGCCCTGACCTCACATCTTTTTCCAGTTTCTCTACGATCTCCCCTCATGACCTTTCCGAGCTCATCCTGTCCATGAGACCCACTTCCTGTTCCCTTGACCCTATTCCCACCAAACTGCTGAGCTCCCAACTTCTTTTTCTGGCTCCCATGTGAGCTGACATTGTTAATGGTTCACACTCCACAGGTACTGTCCCCTTTTCCCTCAAATCTGCCATCATACCCCCTTTTCCTTGTTGTGCGAGGCCCTTTGGGGAAAAGTGACCATAATATGGTAGAATTCCTTATTAAGATGGAGAGTGACAAAGTTAATTCGGAAACTAGGGTCCTGAACTTAAGGAAAGGTAACTTCGACGGTATGAGGGGTGAATTGGCTAGAATAGACTGGCAAAGGATACTTAAAGGGTTGATGGTGGATAAGCAATGGAAAACATTTAAAGATCACATGGATGAACTTCAGCAATTGTACATCCCTATCTGGAGTAAAAATAAAACTGGGAAGGAGTAAAAATAAAACTATGGCTAACAAGGGAAATTAAGGATAGTGTTAATACCAAGGAAGAGGCAGATAAATTGGCTAGAAAAAGCAACAAACCTGAGGACTGGGAGAAATTTAGAATTCAACAGAGGAGGACTAAGGGTTTAATTAAGAAGGGGAAAATAGAGTATGAGAGGAGGCTTGCAGGGAACATAAAAACTGACTGCAAAAGCTTCTATAAATATGTAAGAGAAAAAGATTAGTAAAGACAAACGTAGGTCCCTTGCAGTCAGATTCAGGTGAATTTATAATGGGGAACAAAGAAATGGCAGACCAACTGAACCAATACTTCGGTTCTGTCTTCACAAAGGAAGATATAAATAACCTTCCGAATGTACGAGGGGACAGTGGGTCGAGTGAGAATGAGGAACTGAAAGATATCCTTATTAGGTGGGAAAATGTGTTCGGGAAATTGATGGGATTAAAGGCCGATAAATCCCCAGGTCCTGATTGTCTGCATCCCAGAGTACTTAAGGAAGTGGCCCTAGAAATAGTGGATGTATTGGTGATCATTTTCCAACAATCTATCGACTCTGGATCAGTTCCTATGGACTGGAGGGTAGCTAATGTAACGCCACTTTTTAAAAAAGGAGAGAGAAAGCAGGTAATTATAGACCAGTTAGCCTGACATCAGTAGTGGAGAAAATGTTGGAATCAATCATTAAGGATGAAATAGCAGCCTATTTGGAAAGCAGTGACAGAATCGGACCGAGTCAGCATGGATTTATGAAAGGGAAATCATGCTTGACGAATCTTCTGGAATTTTTTGAGGATGTAACTAGTAGAGTGGACAAGTGGATGTAGTGTATTTGGACTTTCAAAAGGCTTTTGACAAGGTCCCACACAAGAGATTGGTGTGCAAAATCAAAGCACATGGTATTGGGAGTAATGTACTGACGTGGATAGAGAACTGGTTGGCAGATAGGAAGCAGAGAGTCAAGATAAACGGGTCCTTTTCAGAATGGCAGTGACTAGTGGGGTGCCACAGGGCTCAGTGTGCTCGGACCCCAGCTCTTTACAATATACATTAACGATTTGGATGAAGGAATAGAGTGTAATATCTCCAAGTTTGCGGATGACACTAAACTGGGTTGCGGTGTGAGCTGTGAGGAGGACGCTAAGAGGCTGCAGGGTGACTTGGACAGATTAGGTGAGTAGGCAAATGCATGGCAGATGCAGTATAATGTGGATAAATGTGAGGTTATCCATTTTGGGGGCAAAAACACGAAGGCAGAATATTATCTGAATGGCAGCAGACTAGAAAAAGGGGAGGTGCAACGAGACCTGGGTGTCATGGATCATCAGTCACTGAAAGTGGGCACACAGATACAGCAAGCGGTAAAGAAGGCAAATGGTATGTTGGCCTTCATTGCTCGGGGATTTGAATATAGGAGCAGGGAGGTCTTACTGCAGTTGTATAGGGCCTTCGTGAGGCCTCACCTGGAATATTGTTTTCAGTTTCGATCTCCTAGTCTGAGGAAGGACGTTCTTGCTATTGAGGGAGTGCAGCGAAGGTTCCAGGGATTCCAGACTGATTCCAGGGATGGCTGGGCTGTCATATGAGGAGAGACTGGATCAACGGGGTCTTTATTCACTGGCGTTTAGAAGGATGAGAGGGGATCTCATAGAAACATATCAGATTCTGAGGGGACTGGACAGGTTAGATGCGGGAAGAATGTTCTCGATGTTGGGGAAGTCCAGAACCAGGGGACATAGTCTTAGGATAAGGGGTAGGCCATTTAGGACTGAGATGAGGAAAAACTTCTTCACTCAGAGTTGTTGACCTGTGGAATTCCCTGCTGCAGAGTTGTTGATACCAGTTCATTGCATATATTCAAGAGGGAGTTAGATATGGCCTTTACGGTTAAAGGGATCAAGGAGTATGGAGGGAAAGCAGGAAAGGGGTACTGAAGGAATGATCAGCCATGATATTATTGAATGGCCTATTCCTGCACCTATTTTCTATGTTTCTATGTTTCCTCAAAAAACCAATCCACGATCCCTCCATCCTTGCAAACTACCGCCCCATCTCCAAACTCCCTTTCCTCTCCAAAGCCATTGAATGCGTTGTCGCCTCCCAAATCTGTGCCCATCTTTCCCGCAATTCCATGTTTGAATCCCTCCAATTCGGTTTCCGCACCTGCCATAGTACCGAAACGGCTCTCATCAAAGTCACAAATGACATCCTTTGTGACTGTGTCAAAGACAAACTATCCCTCCTCATCCTTCTTGACTTGCCCGCAGCCTTAGACACGGTCGACCACTCCATCCTTCTCCAACGCCTCTCCACCGTCATCCAGCTGGGTGGGACTGCACTTGTCTGGTTCCATTCTCATGCAGAGAATCACCTGCAACAGCTTCTCTTCTTGCCCCCACTGTAAGGTTCGAAAATCCACGGTCGCATTCGATACACAGTAAAGACAAGAAAACAAACATGGGATCGTTCCATACACTAAATGAACATTTTTGGCAAAGTAAAAGCAGGCTGGGAAAACGTGTGGGCGGATACAGACATTGTGGAGTCTGGCTCACAAGCGAGACCAAGGCACTGGCCAATGGGGGAAAAGTGCATTCTGGCAGGCCAATCAGGGGTCGAGTCGGGCCTTAAGTGGGGAAATCTTCAACCAATAAGGACTCCCGGGCCCAGTTTGAAAATGACTTCCCCCCTCCCCCCCCAAATCAAACTACGAATGTGGGCCATTATCTACCTAATTAATATGGACAATAGCTCTGAATCAAAACTATGAATCACTGCAGGAAGGCCCACTGACTCCCAGGACTATAACAAAGGACCCACAGACTTTCAGGCACCTATGTGCACTGAAACAATACCCTGGTCCTCACACCTGCGTGTACCTGTGACATCTTCTGATTAAATAGTCAAAGCTATCTCCCCGTCCAAACTTACACAATGGACCACCCACTGGGTTTGAGCGCGAAAAGACCAGAACTGAATTGAATACAAATATAGAACACAGAACCACCAGAAAGACAGTTGTGGAGAAAAGCAGTTGTGGAGTAAAGGAGTTGTGGAAAAAGGGAGTAGTGGACCAAAAAGGAGCTGGCCAGAGTTCACAGGGGAGGAAAGGTGCGGAGAGGAAAAGGCTTGAAGGAGTTGTGGAGAAAAACAGTTTGGGGTCAGTTCTTGAAAGGGCTGCTAGCTGCTGGGTGTGGTGGGGGGGGGTGGGGTGGTGGGGAAGGAGCTGAGAGAGTTTTGCAAACTTTGATTTTGGTCGAGACTAAAAACCCACGAGCCAACTTCCTGGTTGGTAAGTGGCAGCAGGTGCTGCTGTTAGCCCTGAACACACTGGACAGGGTGAGAATAGCCGAAGCATCAGGCTGGGGCACGCAGAGCTGTGCAGACCTGGACACCTAGTTCAATAACCTGGATTCATAGCTGTAGTCTGGCGATAACCGAGGGGCAGATAGAAGAAACCGACGCAACATCGAAGAGGAAAACTGAACAACAACATAAAACCCACCCCAGAGGGACCCTGAGCTGAAATAAGTGCTACAGAAACCCGGAGTTGATAGGATTGAGAGTATAGCCCAAACCCCCTCACAGACTCAATTTAGGATAGGAATTGGTAGGAAGGGTGGGAGTGGGAGGTGTGGTTGTGTGTGAGTGGGATGTTTTAAGCTCTTGTTTTCCCCTTCCCTGTTGCGAGATTTTTTGGGTTGTTGGATGAGATTTTGCCATTACTGCTATTTTATGACCTCTTCCTATGCCCTCTATCTTTGTGTTTGCTATTCTAAATAAACAACATTAGCCATTTTGTACTCTTACCCACTGTGTCTGGTGCCTCATTACTCACCCACCCTCATAAATCGCACGTACAGAACCCAAGGGGCGTGTGGATTCGAACCCACACCCAAGCTCCCCTTACAGAATGGCGACCACGAAGAAGGGACGTGCGTTTTGTGAGGGTGAAGAGGCAGTCAGTCTTGGTGAAGAGGAGTATAAAATTGAGGATAGGATTGCCAGGTATGTAACAGCAAGGATAAACTGCTCAAGGAAGTGGGTGCAGGCGTTGCTGTGGAGGCTGGGTCATTGAATATATTTAAGGCAGAGATAGACAGATTTTTGAGCGATAAGGGGATAAAGGATATGGGGAGCGGGCGGGAAGTGGAGCCGAATCCATTATCAGATCAGCCATGATCTTATTAAATGGCGGAGCAGGCTTGAGGGGCCAAATGGCATACTTCTGCTCCTATTTCTTATGTTCTTATGTCTGCGCTCCTTTAATTCTGCCCTCTTGAACATCCCTGAATATAATTGCTCAACCATTGAACATAAGAACATAAGAAATAGGAACAGGAGTAGGCCATACGGCCCCTCAAGCCTGCTCCGCCATTCAATAAGATCATGGCTGATCTGATCATGGACTCAGCTCCACTTCCCTGCCCGCTCCCCATAACCCCTTAATGTTTAAGAAACTGTCTATTTCTGCCTTAAATTTATTCAATGTCCCAGCCTCCACAGCTCTCTGAGGCAGCGAATTCCACAGAGTTACAACCCTGAGAAGAAATTTCTCCTCATCTCTGTTTTAAATGGGCGGCCCCTTATTCTAAGATCATGTCCTCTAGTTCTAGTCTCCCCCTTCAATGGAAACATCCTCTCTGCATCCACCTTGTCACGCCCCCTCATAATCTTATACGTTTCGATAAGATCACCTCTCATTCTTCTGAATCCCAATGAGTAGAGGCCCAGATTTCTGTTGCCTAGGCCCCAAAGTCTGGAACTCCCTGTCTAAATCTCTTCGCCTTTCTACCTCTCTTTCTTCCTTCAAGATGCTCCTTAAAATATACCTCTTTGACCAAGCTTTTGGTCACCTGCGCTAATTTCTACTTATGCGGCTTGGTGTAAAATTTTTATCTCATACTACTCCTGTGAAGCCCCTTGGGATGTTAAGGTGATATATAAATACAAGTTGTTGTTGTTGTATCATGTGGAGGTGAATGATCACCATCATCAAAGGCAGTCCCTCGAATCAAGGATGACTTGCTTCCACGTCAAAAAGTTCACAGGTGTTTCAATGATGGACCTAAAATTCCAGGCCCGAACTAAATCTTGAAGGGTGGAAGATGCCTGTGCCTGGACTTTTTTAATGTGTCGTGACCGTTGCACAGCAGCCATCACACGGGCTTGACAGAGCTAGGTCTTGGTCCAGTAGCAAGGATTAACCAAGACGACTGGAGACCAGCTCTGCTGCACGGACCTTGTGCGCACACATATCGCAGTATGGGCTGGCTCGTGCTGCTCCTGGATCCTCGCCTCCTCTGGGCCCCGAACTCACGCCTCTCTTGGGCCCTGATCACATCCCTCTACAATCTCTCGCCGCTCCTTCGCCCCGACCTCGCCGCTCATTCGCCCTGACCTCACCGCTCCTGCTGTACTGATCTGGATCTTGGCGACGTCACTCTTCACTGCCGTTATTCTCCTGCTCCAGCATGTACTGCTCCCTGGAGTGGTATGCCTCCATGCTGCTCCTTCCGGATGGAAGGTGAATGAACAGCACTAATGTTCTACCAAATTATATTTTCCTTCCGCATTCTGGTTTTGTGCTGGGAGGGAGCTGGGTAACTTGCATCTGTGTTTGTCTATCAAATTAGGAATTTCTCAGCCAAAACTCCTTAAATTCAGAAAGGTGAAGATTTGCTTTCCCAATATTGCACCTTTTGGAAAATCTGATTGAATTGGCTCCTATGTCTTGTTCAATGTGATGTGAACATTTTCTACTATCAAGACTGCCCCTCTTCCCTCAGCTGCAGATATTAATCTAGTCAGTGCAATTAAAGCAAAATTATTTAGAATTATGCATCAGCAAAACAGTGAAGTTCCTGAACAAAATAAAAATTTTGTAGGGAGAATCTTCTGGGGAAAAGCTCGTCCTTTCAGTTATTGTGTTATCAATTCAAGTATATTCAATTCAAGACCAGACCAGAGCTGGTCTCCAGTCGTCTTGGTCAATCCTTGCCACTGGACCAAGACCTAGCTCTGTCACGTCCGTGTGGTGGCTGGTGTGCAACGGCCACTACATGTTAAAAAAATCCATGTACAGACATCTTCCACCCTTCAAGATGTAGTTCTGGATCTGGTATATTAGGTCCTTCATTGAAACACCTGTGAACTCATCCCCTTTTGGCATGGAAGCAAGACATCCTCGTTTCGAGGGACCGCCTATGATGATGATGAGGCAAAAGTAGGTTTAATATATCTTGTATGATTAACTACACTGTGCCATGAACAACAGTAGAACATATATAGTAATACTATCCAAAGCAGTTTGATCTACTAGGCAACACAGCATTTACATAATGAGAAAGCAAGTATCCCTCTTGTGCATGCCGAGAACAGTGGGGTATATTCTTCATCATTTTAATAACCCTTCACCCGACCACGAATACATACATTCATATTCACATTTGCATAGATATTCAATTATAATATTTTACTGTATCAGCGGGATAAATGTTGATTTTGAAGTTATTTTGTGACTATAGCTTAGAAATTACTGTTTCTGATATTAGCGTATGAATACTTATTACATTCATGTGTGTGCTATTTAATGAGGGTGTTAAACCATTTGTTTTAATGTACTACTAGAATATAAAGCAAATAGCACACTGTAACTTATTCCGTTCAAAAATAGAATGTTATCTTGTCAGGGAAGGATGACAATTATTTTGCTTTTGTATACAGTTATTAGGTAAAAATTATTTACACTGACTTTATAGGTAAAAAATATTTTGCTCAACACTCTGTGGTACTAATTTGAAACCATCCCAATTTGACCTTTCCTCTGTTAGGGCACCCAGGTGGTAGTAAGTGCAGCTCTGAATGTCATACAAAAAACATAATTTCACAACTCATTTAAAATTATAATTATAAAAAATAAGAGGCCCGAAATTCACCGTCCCCAAAGGGACGGCTACCACGGAGTTTGGGCGGTCAATCGAAAAATAATGATCAGCTGCCACAGTCGAGGAATTTTCCCTCCCCGAGCCATATTCAGCCCGGGGCGGGGTTTCAGCGGTGCTCACTTCCGCCGGGAATGGTGGGGTGAAGCCGGAGTAAAGGAGAAGTTTCGTATGGTAAGGAAAGCAACAGGCGGGCCACTGGAAAATGACCACCACCTGGATTTTTAGCTATAAAAAGGTAGGAATTCTTTAGGCAGTGCCCCGCCAGGTATTCGGGTCGATGCTTGAACGCTACGCTGCTGGAGTGTTGCTGGGATTGGGGCCCTTTGGCAGGAAAATATTTTAATTAAGTTTGGATTTGAATTTAAAGTGTAATAAGTTGTAGTAATTGTTTTTGCTTCATTAAACCTGCTGATTGTTTAGTGGAGGCCTGTCGGCCTCATTGTGGGCTGCAGAGACCTGCTTGGCAGTGTTCACCCTGAGGATGGGCTGAGTGTTGGGAGGGCGACACCTCATACACCTGGTCAGACACAGGGCGGCATACAGGAGAAGGTGTCGTCGTCAGCACATGCAGAGAGGCAGAGCGCAAGAGAGGCAGCAGCCATGGCTGCTCAACCAAGAGAAAGACGTGCATATGTGCACAGGCCTGCAGCTAGAAAGGGTGGTTAGGAGGCAGATGGCATCAGGAGGAGGGTGAGGGATGCTGCCCCTCCCCTCCAAATACTGGGAGAGGAGCCTTTCCAGCAAGAGCCTCCACAGGAGCCAGTGAATGAGGAGGACGAGGGAGATGGCCAGCAGGCAGCTACCAGGGGAGGTGGGTAATGCAGATGTGGGGGAAGGAGGCCATACCCTCAAAGGATCTACAGACCTCAGTTCTCCTTCCTCCAGCTCACTGATGAGCAATGCCTGCGAAGGCTATGATTTCGGGTGGAAGTACTGAGGGAGCTCTGCACGGTCATAAGAGAAGATCTGCAGCCTCAAACACGCCTCCCAGATGAAACACCTGGCCAGATATATGTGCCAAAAATAAAGATTTATCCAATCATCCAAATCACTGCAAAAACAGACCATAAATAACAATATAATAATACTGTTAGCATTTTTTAGCCCTGTGCATCTCACCTGTTATGCGTAAATACCCTAATACCACGCCTAACTGTCATCCCTGTGGCTGCATCATGGGTCCGGGAAGGTTCCCATGGGTGTTGTCTGGGACCTACAGCTGTCCTTCTAGGATGCCCTGGAACACCGCTGAGCTTGGAAGGGTTGGCTACGGACTTGCCAGTATCCTCCTGGGAGGGTGCGTCCTCACATTTATGGAAGCGCCCGACACCTCCCCTGCAATCTCCCTCCATGCATTATGTACTGCTTGTCTGCCAGGTCTCCCCACATCAGGAGACAGTATTCTTCTTCTGTCCTCCACACCATCCATCAGAGTCTCCAGCTCCATATCAGTGAACCTGTTGGCTCTCCTTGCAACTCTTACACCAACCATCCTTCCAGACTTCGTCCAAACTCCTTCCCTCCTCAGGGCCTTGCTGCAAACACCGGCCTTTAAAAGGGCCAGGGAGAAGCTGGCTTGTTAGAAACCCTTACCTGCATGCTGAATTTCTCAGTGGTGATAACACTCAAATTAAGACAGCCACACCGCTGAAAAATCTACTTTGGAAGTGTTCATTAGCATTGGAACCCATTTGTTCACTTTTGAAGCTGAATATAGGGTGGCCCAGCCATGGAAACATTTTGGTGCAATGACCACAAAAAGGTGGGGGGAGCACCAGCTTTCCAGAGGTACTGAATTTTGGGCCATTAGCACCAAGCGCTAACAAATCCTTCCAAAGTAGATTTTTCAGTGGTGTGCCTGTCTTAATTTGAGTGTTATCACCACTGAGAAATTCAGCATGCAGGTAGGGATTTCTAATGAGCCAGCTGCTCCCTGGCTTTTTTAAAGATCAGGGTTTGCAGCAAGGCCCTGAGGGGGGAAGGATTTTGGAAGGATGGCTGGTGTAAGAGATGCAAGGAGAGCCAACAGGTTCTCTGATATGGAGCTGGAGCCACTGATGGACAGTGTGGAGGACAGAAGAAGAATACGGTTTACTGACGTGGGGAGACCTGGAAGAGAGGCAGTGCATAATGCATGGAGGGAGATTGCAGGTGAGATGTCAGGCACCTCCATATATGTGAGGATGCACCTGAGAATGTAGATAGAAGGTTTGCGAATGTGTTAGTAAGGGATCATGGGAAAATGGGCAAGAGAAATTGTCCAGCTGCAATATTTGTCCTGTCGACACAAACAAAGGATTACTCAGAGTTGTGGTCAAACACGAGTTACGTGAAAAAGCAAATGTCAGATATGATTCAGACGAGAGGCTGCTATAAACAGCAGTAAAATAGGGAAATGTGATGAGATTCGAAACAATAAACACATCCCTGGAGCCCGCCCTATTTGGAGAGTTGTTAGCCTGCAATTGGGTATGCTATAGGGGAAATCGACCAATGATTGTATAAACTGAGTGTCACTCAAATGTGTTCTGCTGTAACAATGTATAAGTGTTGAGCTTTTGTACTGTTACGAGACTTGTCAGGAGAAAGGTGGACAGGCTTGAATCGAGAGTGTTCCCTTTATCTTAACAGGTCCCGGCCGGAGAATCTACAGAATAAAGGTCTTATGTTGCTAAGATTAAAAGTGTTCGTGTGTCAGTGAATTCGCTGAAACAGATTGAAGGGAAAAGAATCCAGTATCAACATTTGGTGTCAGAAGTGGGATCTCAACGGACGACTGCCGAAAACTTGCGAATTAAGAGCTAGACTAGCCTTGGACGAGATGAGAGGAAAATGGCCACTGGAGTAAGTATAATTTCAATACTGCTCCAGTTTCCTCCGGTTTAAAAAGTCTGAGGGAAGTTTAGCCACTCGCTGGTTCTCAGGTGGTGTCTGAACGAGATCCAGGTCAATCTGGCGAACACTTTCTAAACTTAGGAAATAAGTGTCCAAGTCAGGTGTGACGTCGACCTTGTATATCACTTGGCCCGTCTAGGCACTGATTGGATTTAATTGGGTAACCGTGTAGCGACACGAAGAGAGAAATCGCGTAGGAAACCGTGTAGCGACACGAAGAGAGATATCGCGTGGCCGTGTAGCGACACGAGAAAAATCACGCAAACCGCATAGGGAAACGCGGAGGTTAGGGAATTACATAAAATTAAGCTGCGGGACTACGCGGGACTGTGTAAATTTTAAATTGTACTTGCGCCAGGAGTGGTGTCGATCTTGTATATCACTTGGTCCACCTAGGCTCTGGGCAAGCTAAACTAGAACTAACACGGGACGACGTGGAGGTAATTAGGACAATTAGGACCCTGATCCAACGTGCGGCGACACAAGGATGGGTAAATTAGATAAAACTACGAATTCCCTGAAAGGTCATGGATCCAAAAAAAAAAGAGACTCTTGTGAACGTCTGTTTTAAATGCTTGTATGATTTTTACTGTGGATGAGAAAGCTTGTGTAGGGAGACCGGGGAGTTGTGGTTTGCTTTAGCTCCACCCACTTTTTCAAACAGTGAAAGTTTTTTTTAACCCTTCGTAGTGTTGTCCTGTATGTGGGAAGTTTAAGAGTGTGAACCTTATTGAATTACGTATATTCGGATGATAAGTTACGGAGCCAGGAAATGCACAAAGGATAGGTTTGTTGAGTAAAAAAAAAAAAATTATATGGTCCCGGTGGTTAAAAAAGGATTTAATAGCCAAATGGAGACAGTACTGTCAAAAGCTGAAAGATGAGTCCCTTCTGTCAAGCTGGCAGGAAAACGCCACTAAATTAGGGCTGTCCTCGACAGAAGGAGGACATGTTAAAACTGTAGACATCTTAAAGAAAGAGTGCGCGCACGAGAAACGTACTAAGAGTTCCCTTGGGACCTCGGAGAAGGGTACAGATAGACTACGTAGTCGAATGATTGGTTTTGCGTTGACCGAGGCTGATGATGAAATCGATGAATGGACACAGCCGTGCCCAACGGCGCCTCCTGCAGCCTCTGACCCTTTGTCACAGCCTCTTTACCATCCCCCTCCACCTTACACTCCGGCGAGAGGAGTTAAAGATAAATGTAACCCTACACCAACGAAGCGACAAGCCCAAACGGACTTCAGTTTATAGATCATCTTCGAACTACTATTTCAGTTTATAATGCAGAATCAAGAGACTTGTGGTCCTTAGTGCAGCAGACCCTGAGCCCGACTGAACACATCCGGTTCTTAGAAAATTTGGGGCGAGCCACCCATGATGAATTAGTGACTGCTCACCCTAATAATGCCCAGGATCGCCTAGACGCTATCTTTAATGCTCTCAGCAAGACCCTTCAGAAGCCCATCAGTATGGCAGCAGTATTAGAAACTAAACCCAAACGAGAAGAAACTGCCGATGAATTCATGGAAAGATTTATTGAAATATACGGAGGTCAATCAGGAGATAATGCCTTCAGGGCAGGGGATAATTCACCTCAATTCTGCGCTATTCTACTTCAGTGCCTGCCCTATTCAATTGCTCACACTATCCGGACAAATAATATGAATTGGGCAGATAACAGTAGAGCCCAAATGGAAAGAGCGGTAAAATATTATTGGCAGGAGAAGAAAGGAGGGGAAGGAGGAGGCGCACCCCTGACCCGGGTCAAAACCGAATGTGTGACTAGAAAGGAAGAACCCCCCACGGAGAGGACCCTGGTCCGACCCGAGGGGATATCAGATGGAACCCCAGTACTGTGTAAAGGGATGGGTGGATAACCAAGGATACGGATATACCCAACACCCGAATGGCCCAGGCCCTGCTAATTACAGACAACCCTATTGTCCCCGGCCTGGTATGGGAAGAGGCCGAGGATGGGAGAGACGAGATGGATGCTTTAATTGTGGGCAAGAAGGAAATTGGAGTAGAGAGTGTCCCTCCCGTCGGCACGAAAGAGGAAGAGGAGGGGAGCAAGGGGGGGAAGAGGACGGGGATCTTACACTAACTTCTCCCAGAACAACCCCTTTGGCCAACCGTCCCCCCGATTACGTAACTTGATTGTACAGAGAACCTCCCCGGATGACGAACCGATTTGCCGGTTTCCAGTCCCTAGCACGGCTAAACAAATGCGACAGTGGTGGGGGATGATCAATTACTGTAGATCCTGGATCCCTAACGTTGCCCTGATGACTAAGCACCTCACACCGTACACAACTAAAGAAGGCAGCTTTGAAATAGAAGCCACAGACGTTCAAGCCTTTAAGGAACTAAAGACAGCCCTGCTGCAAGCTCCGGCTTTGGGCCAGCCCCTCTATGACCGGCCCTTTCAACTGTATTGTACAATCCTGAAAGACTGTGCTACCGTGATCTTAACACCTCCCACTCCGTAGCCGCCCTCCTGGGCCAACTGCAGACTCAACACCTTACCATGGCCAGGCAAAGCAGATATGAGATCTACCTACTGAATAATCCTAAACTGACCTTTCGGCACTGTACTGCCATTAATCCAGCCTGTTTTCTTACTGAGCCACCCCAAGATGAGGAAGAACCCAGTCATGATTGTTTATCTTTAATTCAGGAGGTCTCATCGGTCAGGGAAGATTTAGTTGACGTACCAATGGAAGACCCAGACTGTATTATGTATGTTGACGGAAGTTCTTCTATTAATCCAGAAGGTAAACGAATCTCAGGATACGCCATAGTAAACCAGGAGGATCAAGTCTTGGAATCTGCCGCCTTTGAAACCGCATATTCTGCCCAACAAGCTGAACTATTCGCCCTCACCTGAGCCTGTATCTTGGCCAAAGACCTCAAAGTCAATATCTATACCGATTCTAGGGAAACGAGATATCTCATAGGCAACTAGTATCGGATTTGTTGCAAGCCCTCATGCTCCCTAAACGTATTGCTATTGTCAAGTGCACTGCCCACACTACCGGAAACTCTCCGGTTGATATAGGAAACTGCTGTGCTGACAAAGAGGCTAAAAAGGCCTCTTGTGGACAACAAATGGTGGTGCCTAGAATGAGGAGTCAAACTAAAAGTCCTGCCAAGGATAAGTTAGCCTCGGAAAAACCAATGCCAACCATCCAAGATGTTATTAAAGCGCAGGAGGACGCTCCTGAAAAAGATAAACTGTTGTGGAAAGATTATGGATGTACTTATGACAATGTTTCTAAACTCTGGACCACTCCCGCGGAACAGACTTGCATGTCTGACGAGTTGGCTCTATGGGTTATTGAATGTATGCATTTTGCTACTCATTGTGGAGCGAGGACAACAAGTGACACGCTTTTGGCCACTTGGTGGCACCCTAGACTCCAGATGCTAGCCCAGAACATCAGTAGTCGCTGCCTTGTTTGCCAACAGCATAATCCAGGGAAGGGAGTCCCCTGTGATCAGGGTAAGACGCCCCTACCAGAAGGTCCCTTTGAGACCTTGCAGTTGGACTACATTGAGTTGCAAAAAGTTCAGTGTTACAAATATGTGTTAGTAATAGTAGATGTGTTTAGCAGATGGATTGAAGCCTACCCTACCCTGGACAATAAGGCTCAAACTGTTGTTAAGGTGTTAATAAGGGAAATTGTTCCTAGATATGGTATCCCAGCTCGACTGATGACCACCTATGTTCTTTCTCTGACTCAGGCTCTGCGACTAGCTCACAACCAGGTTCGAGAGGCTCACCTCGATCTCCCAGTGTTACCCGAATCATCTCTCGTGGCACCAGGGAAGTATGTCCTGATGGATTCGAAAGGGACTAGAGCCACGATGGGAGTGGCCCTTTCAGGTGTTACTCACTACCCCCACCGCAGCTAAGGTTGAAGGGAGAAGTGCCTGGGTTCACCTGCACCACACTAAACTTATTACTTCATAATGAGCCTATCACTGGTCGTCCTAACCCTTGTTTCTGTTCCAGACTTCCTCTCCACCATAGCTGAATAAACCACATCCTTGGGGCAGGAAGAAAAACGGCAAGAACACGGCAAGAGAAAGGAACAAGCAGACTTAGCTGTTTTCTGATCTATCCTTATCCTATTGTTAACTAATGTATAGTATCGTCTAAAATTATCTAAACATGTGTAAGCTAGCAGGTATAATTGTGCTATCTTGTACTATCCTAGCTGAACTGGAAGGGCTACAGGATAACTTATTTTATCAGACCCATACCCGATTGCATGGCAATCGAACTGTGTGTTACCCACTAGCCCAATCAGTAGAGGCCCTGTTCGTGGCTACCCCTGGGTGGACCCCCCGCGACTTATATATGGCAGATACCTCGGATGCACCCTGTGAGGGACAAACGGGCGAATATAGAAAGGGTATACCGGGAAGATGTGTGTAATTAATAGACTCCATGAATCCTGAGTGCAGAGGATCCCAGGGAAAGAACGGAGCGGTATGCTCGGACATTGCAAGCTACCCGCTTTGCTTCTCAGGACAAGGGTGGGGTTGTGTATATGCCCTGGTCCCCGGGAACGCCACCTGTGTGCAGAAGCAGTGTGCCCGTCAGCACTGTCGAGTGCGTAAGGGCCAGTTTACCTGTACCTGTAACGAGCAAAGATGCCTGAATGTGACCGCAGGAAGGCAAGTTGTCTGCGGTCAGTGTAACGGAACTCATGTCAGCTCAGAAACATGGGCATACCCGTTTGATGCTTACCAATTGGTAGGTTCAGGCTCAAATTCAAGGGAACCTAACAATTGGTGGTATAAGCAGTTCACGAATGTTAGCAACACTAACGTAAAGTGTTATAGAGCTAAGAAAGGATTTGTGTTCCTCCTTAATGGTACCTTTAAGACAGCCACACCGACCCTCCCGATCCTCTTTGCAGTAGGAACTATAGGACCACTCACTGTCCCATGCCCCAAAAGGGGGCATACCCAGAGAAGGATAGTAACACGGGCCATCAGCAAGGAGTTCTGTGCCGATTGGGAGGATCCTATCACGCTGGGATCATCACTCGGCTACGGGTTCCTCGGGGCCCTATCTGTAGGGTGGATCGGCAGGGGTAATTAGTGCCAAAAATAGGAACTACCTTATTTGCGGATTGACCATTTTGGGAAATAGCACGTCTAAGGGACTGGATGCCATCAACAGAGAGCTGTCTGAAATAAGATTGTATACGCAGCAAACCTGCTATGCCGTGGATTATCAGCTGGCCCAACAAGGAGGAGTGTGCACAATTATAGGGGACAAATATATAACACATGTCACGGACGAATCGTACAATATCACCCAGGCCATTGATGCCATAAAAAAGCAGCTGGATGAGTTTAGGCAGGGCCCAAAGAAAGGAGATGGTTGGTTGGATTGATTATTTGGAGGATCCTGGGGATCTTATTTAATGCATGGAGCAGTCATTCTCGTTGTAATAATAGTTACCTGTTGCTTGATCATTGGTTGCTTTAATGTCTGTTGTAAAGTAATGATGGCAAAATTGGAGCAAACCCTTACAAACACGAACCCTCGGAATTTAGTTGAACAGGTTGAACAGACTAAAAGTTTACTCGAGAATCAAGAGAAGTATGAGAAACAAGAATGCGAACGGCTGAATGCGATACTCCTGGAATAATCACCAGGTTTATCATGGAATGATAAAAGGGGGGAATGAGAATGTAGATAGAAGGTTTGCGAATGTGTTAGTAAGGGATCATGGGAAAATGGGCAAGAGAAATTGTCCAGTTGCGATATTTGCCCTGTCGACACAAACAAAGGATTACTCAGAGTTGTGGTCAAACACGAGTTACGTGAAAAAGCAAAAGTCAGACCTGATTCAGACGAGGGGCTGCTATAAACAGCAGTAAAATAGGAAAGTGTGATGAGATTCGAAACAATAAACACATCCCTGGAGCCCGCCCTATTTGGAGAGTTGTTAGCCTGCAATTGGGTATGCTATGAGGGAAATCGACCAATGATTGTATAAACTGAGTGTAACTCAAATGTGTTCTGCTGTAACAATGTATAAGTGTTGAGCTTTTGTACTGTTACGAGACTTGTCAGGAGAAAGGTGGACAGGCTTGAATCGAGAGTGTTCCCTTTATCTTAACAGGTCCCGGCCGGAGAATCTACAGAATAAAGGTCTTATGTTGCTAAGACTAAAAGTGTTCGTGTGTCAGTGAATTCGCTGAAACAGATTGAAGGGAAAAGAATCCAGTATCAACACACCCACCCAGGAGGGTGCTGGCCAGTCTGCACCCAGCCCTTCCAAGGTGGCGATCGGTCGACGCCTCCTAACTCTGGGATGACAGGAATCCTCCTCCTCCTCCCCATTCTCCTCCTGCGCCTCCTCCTCCTCCTCCTCAGATGGTACTGCTACCTCGACCTCCAGCGGCTGTCCCCTTATGATGGCCAGGTTGTGCAGCATGCAGCAGACCACGATGATTATGGAGACCCATTGAGGAGACTACTTCAAGGTACCAGCAGAGCGGTGTAGGCACCGGAATCTTTGCTTAAGTATGCCTATGTACTGCTAGATGATGCACCTGGTGGCACAATGAGCATCATTGTATGGATGCTCTGGCACTGTCCTGGAGTTCCGCAGAGGAGTGAGCAGCCAAGTGGACAGGGAATATCCCTTGTCCCCCAGCAGCCAACCACAATCCTGATTCGGGCCGGTGAAGACGGTGGGCACACTGGTCTGGCGCAGAATGAATGAATCATGGCTGCTGCCTCCCTTGCCCGCTGCCTGTGTGCACGGTGCTGATGGCGACGCCTTCTCCTGCGTGCCGCCCTGTTTCTGACCAGGTGTACCAGGTGTCATCCTCCCAACACTCCTTCCATCCTCAGCATGAACCCTGCCAAGCAGGGCTCTGCAGCCCATAGGACTCCACTAAAGAGTCAGACCTGAAAGTTGTACAAAAGTATGTGCAAACCTTTGAGCAGCACTCAGCAGGTTTAATGGAACCAAAACAATTAATGAAATTATATGAAAAGATAAATACTGCGCATGCTGGAAAATGAAATAAAAACACTAATAATTAATAAAACTATATGAAAAGATAAATACTGCACATGCAGGAAAATGAAATAAAAATAATTAATTAAACTATATCAAAAATAAATATTGCGGATGAATGTTGAAAAATGAATACAAACAATAATAATTAATAAAACCTTTTACCTACCAAAGAGCCCCAGCGGTGTCACATTTGAGCACCGCTTCGAAAACCTCGCGGGGCACTGCCGTGAAAAGTCTTACCTTTTCCTTGGTGAATTTCGCTGTGGTAGTCCCTATCCAGCTGCACGCTGCAGAGCTCACTGCTGGAAACCTTCCTTTACAGCAGCTTCACCGTGCCGTTTCTGGCAGAAGTGAACACCGCTGAAATCCTCCCCGAGCTGAATATGGCTCAGGGAGGGAAAAGTACTCGACCGCGGTGGCCAATCAATTTTTTCAACTGACTGCCCAAACTCCAGTGGTAGCTGTCCCTTTGGGGATAGTGAATTTCGGGCCCAAAATATTGTATTCTCAAAGCTGTTATCATTAAATCTGATGATAGATGCAAGCCTGGTACGATAATTGATGTTGCACACTATCCCACAAATGTTTGCAGAATATAGCCACAAGTTGTATTTCTGTGGATTAGGCATAAAGAAGGGTGTGATAATCAGTCTATTGCCTGCTCTCTTGTATATAACTATCAGGGAATTGGGCACTGCTGAAAACACACCTCAGTATGAGTCACCTCCTGTACTGTAGGTGGCGACTCACATTGAGGTATTTGGTTCCATGGCAGCCAACTGTCACTCTGGTATCTCCTCCAAGTAGCCGTACTTCATATGGTAGTCTGGGCAATAATGGAGAAATGTATGAGCTGAACCTGATACTGTCCTCAAAAATACACGTTACAGGAATCACTGGACAACAATCGGATGGTACAACTTTGGCTAAATTTTCCCCTCTCTAGTTAAGGGATGATGGAAGAAATATTATCCTAATTTGCCAAGAGCAACACCCTTTTGAAAAACAGATATTTTAACCCAAATGTCACTGGATTTGCTCTGAATTTTAGACCATTTAACCACAGAAAGGAATTGGAAAGAAAAATATTACATTTAAGGGTCTATTTTAAAACAAAGTGAATTCATGTGACTTTAAAAAGGTACAGACATCAAAAGTGGTTAAAATGCTCATAAATCCATTTTGCTGTTATTTCCCCAAAGACTGTAAGCAATTTGTTCGTCTTGGCAATCAGTATACACATAACACCCATTGGGGGAGAGATTCGGTCGCGCCTCTGTTGCGGCGTTAATCCAGGTGGAGTGGTACTTTCAACAGCTTGAAAATGTTTGCGCCTCCCACCCAGAAATTCGTCAGAATTGGTCAAAAAGCTGACAGGGGCGATAAATCAGACATTGCACACCAGAGCTTGGGGGGGGGGGGAGGGAGGGGGGGGGAGGGAGGGGGGGGGGAGGGGGGGGGAGAGGAGAGGAGGAGGGGGGGGGGGAGAGGAGAGGAGGAGGGGGGGGGAGAGGAGAGGAGGGGGGGGAGGGGAGGGGGGGGAGAGGAGGGGAGGGGGGGGAGAGGAGGGGAGGGGGGGGAGAGGAGGGGGGAGGGGGGGGAGGAGAGAGGAGGGGGGAGGGGGGGGAGAGAGGAGGGGGAGGGGGGGAGAGAGGAGGGGGGAGGGGGGAGAGAGGAGGGGGGAGGGGGGGAGAGAGGAGGGGGGAGGGGGGGAGAGAGGAGGGGGGAGGGGGGGGAGGGGGAGAGGAGGGGGGGGAGAGAGAGGAGGGGGGAGGGGGGGAGAGAGGAGGGGGGAGGGGGGGAGGGGGAGAGGGGGGAGGGGGGGAGGGGGAGAGGAGGGGGGGGGAGAGGGGGGGGGGAGGGGGGGGGAGAGGAGAGAGGGGGGAGGGGGGAGGGGGGGGGAGAGAGGGGGGAGGGGGGGGAGAGAGGGGGGAGAGAGGGGGGAGGGGGGGGGGAGAGAGGGGGGAGGGGGGGGGAGAGAGGGGGAGGGGGGGGAGAGAGGGGGGGAGAGAGGGGGGAGGGGGGGGGAGAGAGGGGGGAGGGGGCGATAACAAATGTTTGGTCGGTACATTTTGCGAGCCCATTGCGCATGCCCGGAACTCCAAATCAGATCTCGGGAATAGCCGAGTCTTAAATGAACGGCATAGCAATGCATCCATTAAAGTTTCCAAAATCATTTGTTTTCAACCTGTACTGTTATGTCTGTCTGCTGCTGCAAACCTGGAAGTTCTGTGCTCTTTTAAACATTGCACTGACTGTGACCTCCGAGGGAAGCGCTTCTTTATCCCTTTAAGTAGCCACCAGTTAACAACTCTGCAAGCCTGTACCAACTGTTTTTCCAGGCGTTGTTATTGGCGGGCGCTCAACGAGGAGCACGTACCGAATTTAGAGACTGGGTGGCAAACTTACGCGTTGCACCAGGAATGTGTCATGATCGTAGTGATCGTCAGCAGCCAGGTGCTACTGGTTTGCGCCCCCGGAGAGTCTCTAATGAATTTTCCATCGGGGCGCTAAAAGCTGCGTGCCCGCTCGCTAAGCTTTAACACTCACATTAACACTCCCTCTGGCCGCTAACTGAGGTTTTAGACAACCGAAAATCCTGTCCAATATGTTGGCGTCTCCCTGGTCCCAGGCATTTGACAGGGGTTATCTCACATCATGCAACTTTCAGGTTGTGAGCACAGAGAGAGTAAACAGAGAAAGAATGATATAGGCAAAGGCAGCCAGTCAAGTTTTCGATTCAGAAGGAGAATACAGTTAGAAGTTATTGGCCCTGAAATTCTGTGGGGTTTCAACTGGTCTTCTACTATAAGCTGAACAGGAGACCAAGAGAAATCCCAAAGAAATGGCATAAACATTTAAAATGTTGACACCATATCCTTGGCGATTCTAGCAGTCTTCTTCTGGAGTTAGTCAAGAAAGATAATTTACTTTTGTCAGGAAAAATAGCATGTTCATTATTTTGTATTACGCATTGACAAGCTGTACTGCTAAGTGAGGCTGATCATAGCTATTGCTGTATGTTCACTTGCTGTGAAATAAAGCTCAAGCATTCATATCTAACATTGTCTTATCAAATGTTTTCTCTGCTCCCCTTTTAAAACATTGTAGATGCAAATGGGAGCACATCCAAAAAACAAATATCCAGTATCGATCACACTCCTGGGTTCTGCTAATGTATAAGTAGATATTAGGCAGTGAGAGTCTAGTCCAGCATTTGAGGGGCATGGCATCCATTTGAGGGAGAGATTGATGCTGTTGAGCCTGAGAAGGTATCTATTGCAGATCTGAATTTGTAACACTGATATGCAAATATAGTTACATTTTATAGTGAATGAACCTAAATTTAAGTCACTTCGAGCTTGTGTGTCAGTTTGGCGTTCATCCCTACAATTGGTATTTAGTGGTGTAATTACTAAATTAGCAGTTCAAGCCCTGAATCGTGGCACTGCGACTCCTTTAACAAGATGGATGTTCAAAGTGGTGCAAATTGAACTGTCTTGTTAAAATGACTGGCATATTAGTTATCACCTCCAGCTAAAATAAGAATGCAATCTAACAAAAACTCCGCAATGCTACCTATTCTATATCTAACAATGCTGAAAAGGAAATAGGTTGAAATAGGAGAGTGCATTGAGTCTTGATTAGTGCACTGAGTTTTAATTAGTGCATTGAGTCCTGATTTTTGCAATGAGAATGCAAGAAGAAAGAATAGAACATGGTGTACTTGGAGCTTAGGAAGAGTAATTAGGGGAGCAGTGACCTATAGCATATTGATAAAATAGAAAGAGACAAGAAAGATTATGATGGAAGTTGAGGGGTTGGAAGCTAGAGATGAGAGAAAAATTACTCATCACAAATAAGCTTTATCTGATATTCTAACCACAAATTTCAAGAAAGGTGCTAAATGAGTCTCCATAGATATGAATGCTTTGGACTGGCTTAAGTACTCTAAAATATTAAAAAATTGTTGATTGTGAAAAAGTATTTGGCATGAAAGAGGAAACTGAACTCTTTGGAGGCAGGTTCAGCATTGGAACAGGAATTCCATTTGAGATCAGAGGGAATAATGAGGCCAAGAGTATTATTAGTTGACAAAAAATGAAAGATAGTACCATAAATGTTAAGGAATATAGTAAATGTCAGACTTGTGACAGGCATGAAAGAACTGAAAGAAACAAGATTCTTTGAAGAATTGAAAGAAACAAGATTCTCCTTGTTTCACTGAAGGCACAGAGGAGAACAAGATTTAATGATTCAACCATTGTGCTACCGCTAGAATGAAGGTTGTGTGCACTGAGGGCCTATGATCTGAAATAAGTTGATGAATATAGAATGAAATCAGCAGCAGCAAAATAGTGGATAGGGTTCTCTATTTGTACATACAGTGTCAACCTTCTCTCTATGGTGTAGTGGTGCTATTCACCTTGGTTGATTGGAACAGATAAGAAATGTCACCCGTGGGATAACCTCTAAGTATGTGACATATAGTGAAGCACTTTAATTACACCTGAGTTGTGCACCTGTCACATAACACTCTGAAGCTATCCCATCTGTCTTCCTAATAAACAGCCTGTTCTTTATATGATAGCCATCAGCAAGCTGATGTCACTCTCCTTCACATTCAAATGCCAGGAAAAATTTAGAGTACACGGGAACACTAATGAATCTACACAAAAAGCCCATGTTTAATCTCTACCTTCTATTCTCACTACAGAAGCACACAAAATTAACAAGTCGATTGGCCCGGTGAAAAATGCTTCCCCCATTCCTGTGCCAATACCCAACTCCCTTACTTGGTAACAGTCCAAACAAAATGAAATCTATGTACCCAGTAAGACACAATCACCTTTAAAGAAGACCATTACCAGATTAAGCCTGAGATAAAAACCAGCATGCATTTACCAAAATTCAAAACAGCCAATGATTTGTACACAAGCAATCTTTCAATTCAATTTAGCCAAGTGATTATTTTACAGCTAGCAGTATCATTTTACAATTTCATTTCAGCAGAGGATATGCTGTGACCTAGATAGCTACATCACTGTGCAAATAGAGTTGTTTATTTGATGTTCTAGCCCTTATTTTCATTTTCTACATTTCAGTTGTATCCAGAGATGGCAGGATATATGTTGCCTTCTGAAAGTATTTTATTTTCTGTTTTTCTAAGGAAGCAAGTTTTGCTCTAATGTGTTCATAGTTTTGTATTTGTTTTTAACGTGAATTATCACCAAACACAGTCTGTGACATTCACTATTACTTGATATATTTATCATATCAAATGATTTTTCATATTAAAGCTTGAAGATTTTTATTAATGTTGTTATTGCCAAAAATAATGATTTATTTGGAATAGACTGCCCACCTTAAAAATAGAAATTATTGTCTGTGAAAGAATAAACAATATTTGGAAACAGTAAAAGCTGTTTTACCAACAGAACAATGACTGTTTTTTCCACACAATATAGATTACAAGGTCATATAAAGGTTATCCATTATTCCCGAGAGCTGGTCGTTACTAATAATGTCAAAGCCTGAAGAATTTCAACACGGTCATACTTCTTTGATGTTCAAGGGGTTGATACAATCAGTCAGCAAGGCAATCTAGACATTTCACAAGTCAACTCTTCTGGGGCTTCAGAGTCATTACTGAAATTTGTATGGCCCTTTCAACTATTTTCAGTACATTTCAGTTGGGTACCTACACCCAGGGGCTTTGTGTGGATGTACAAAAACAAAAATGTGCCACTGTCACTCTAATATTGAGTCAAAGAACTCTGTAAATTTAGATTACTTTCACAGACTGAGCACAGTACATTTATGCAACATTGGACCAGAGTAAGAGTGTTTCATTAGGCATATGCCAAGTGCAGGAATAATAGTTGGCTGCAGCGTTTTGGGTCCTCGGATGAATCTCAAGTTGAAGACCTGCCATTTACATGAAATCTCAAAGCATTGTACACTGCAATCATATGTTTTATCCTACAGATGTATTTTATAACCATGCAATGTTTGCATGCTTAACAAAGAAAATAAGCACGATCTATATATATAATTCTGCTCATCACTCGAAATTTTCTGCTTGTGCATTACTGATTTCTGCTCCTCTAGATCCAACTCTATTTCCAGAAAATATTTACAATGATTGTCTCATTTATCTAAATTAATTTGATTCATAATTTTACTCATTGGTCTATAGCAAGGGAAAGAAAGAAAACAAGTTATTATTTGCCATTGCTGAAGAAGGCAATTTGCTGAACACAAAAGTAGTCCAGTCAGGTAACAGTTATTCTCTTTGCAATTGTAGCACCATATGTTTCCAACATCATGTTTAAACTGAGCACAAGCTGCTAAAATAAGAAACATGCTCCATCTTTATTTACTGAAAAATAAGAAAGGTTTCCATTCATTATTCTTTTATTCTTGTATGCCACCTTTATACCAACGCATATGGCAATCCTTTCGATATGTAGGTTAATTTGCATCTTAATTTTTTTATACAACTCATTTACTTTTATCATGCTAATTTATAAATGTTATATTCTGATTTTATTTTATTTGTGATTTAATGACCCTTGACATAGCTAAACTAATTTAATTCAATATGTTCTATCATTTTCATTATTGATCTGACTTTATTCCATTTATTGCAGTTTAACCAGCCACTGTTAATGATCCATTTCAATTTCTGCTGACTCATTTGCAATTTTGTTACTCATGTACATTAGGAATTGCAGTCAAAGCTGGTGATTGAAGAATTTCTCCCTTCCCTCCTTCAAAAATTGTCAGAAACTCAATGATCAGGGTTTAGGAGATACCTGCTCCAAATTTATATGATATACAATCTTCTGTATGCTATCCATGTGCAGACTCTCCAGTGTCTTAATTCCTACATTAAAACATAATGAAATTTCTGTGCATTTATGGGTTAAAGTATCTTCCATTGATTTATGTTTTAATATGTCACCATCCTCCGCCTGCTCCACGATGACATGTAGGCCATGATCCTTACCAACGGATCCATCACAGACCCAATTCATGTCTGGACCGGGGTCGAGCAGGGCTGCGTCATCGCCCCAACCCTCTTCTCAATCTTCCTCGCTGCCATGCTTCACCTCACAGTTGACAAGCTCCCCGCTGGAGTGGATCTAAACTACAGAACCAGTGATAAGCTGTTCAACCTTCGCCATCTCCAGGCCAGGTCCAAGACCACTCCACCCTCTGTCGTCGAGCTACAGTGAGCGGATGACGCCTGCGTCTGTGCATACACAGAGGCTGAACTCCAGGACATAGTCAACGTATTTACCGAGGCGTATGAAAGCATGGGCCTTACGCTAAACATTAGTAAGACAAAGGTCGTGCACCAGCCTGTCCTCGCTGCACAGCACTGTCCCCCAAACATCAAGATCCATGACGTGGCATTGGACAACATGGACCACTTCCCTTATCTCGGGAGCCTCCTATCAACAAGAGCAGGCATTGACGACGAGATCCAACACCGCCTCCAGTGCGCCAGTGCAGTCTTTGGCCACCTGAGGAAAAGAATATTTGAAGACCAGGGCCTCAAAACTGTCACCAAGCTCATGGTCTACAGGGCCGTAGTAATACCCGCCCTCCTGTATGGCTCAGAGACGTGGACCATGTACAGTAGACACCTCAAGTCACTGGAGAAATGCCACCAGCGATGTTTCCGCAAGATCCTACAAATCCCCTGGGAGGACAGATGCACAAACATTAGCGTCCTCGTCCAGGCCAACATCCCCAGCATTGAAGCACTGACCACACTTGATCAGCTCCGCTGGGCAGGCCACATAGTTCGCATGCCAGACTCGAGACTCCCAAGGCAAGCGCTCTACTCGAAACTCATCCACGCAAATGAGCCAAAGGCGGGCAGAAGAAATGTTACAAGGGCACCCTCAAAGCTGCCCTGATAAAGTGCGACATCCCCACTAATACCTGGGACTCCCTAGCCAAAGACCGCCCTAATTGGAGGAAGTGTATCCGGGAGGGCGCTGAGCTCCTCGAGTATCGTTGCTGAGAGCATGCAGAAATCAAGCGCAGGCAGCAGAAGGAGCATGCGGCAAACCAGGTTCCCTGCCCACCCTTCCCCTCAACCACTGTCTGTCCCACCTGTGACAGAGACTGTGGTTCTCTTATTGGACTGTACAGCCACCTAAGAACTCATGCTAAGAGTGGAAGCAAGTTTCCTTGATCCTGAGGGACTGCCTATGATGATGATGATGTCTTGAATTTGATTATAGTTGCTATGAATAAGTTAATTAAATTTAATTTAACTAAGTTAATTAGTTTTACTGTTTATGAATGGATAAAACTCAGTAATTACTTTTTTAAAGATTCTGCTCATTATTCTGCTATTATTATTTTCCTCACTTTAATTTGCTTCGTAGTTTTTATTTGTTTTTATATTTTAAAAGCAATAATAACAATTTTGAAATACAAGACAAAAAGCAATCAAACTGCAAAAGGGCAGACACTCTTTGATAAGAATTAATTGAGATAAAGTTACTTTGATGTGGATTGAATTGTGTATAATAGGAGTTATATCAGGTGTTGGTTGATTAGATTATGGTGGGGAGAAATTCGGCAACTTACCTCACCCGTTACAGGCAGATTCGTGAAAAAAATTAGTGGCCACCTCACATGTACCCACCTCTGGCGTGGGACTTGGCGGCCGCCATTTTGCTGAGGGCCATAGTGCTGCCGTGAGCAGTGCTGGTCCTAGACATGCAAACCTGGAGAGCGTAACATCAGTCATTGTGCAACCCGTTTTCACACCACGCTCTGCAAATTTGGACCTTTGTGCTGAGTTTAGCGTTGGGTCCTAAGCTTTCTCTGAAAAACGAGCATGCAGCAAACCGACAGAGATGCTATCAACGCTACTTAAAGAGACACACGCATCTGTCAGGTAAGTATGCATTTAAGCTTTTGGACTGGATTTTTTATATTTTATTGAAGTAATGGTTTGGTCCAATAGATGTTAAAAGTTTTTTTACGTGTGCAGGGTGTGCTGCTGGACATTTGCAAGGTCTTGTATGGTAAAGGAAGACCTCTGAGAAGAGAGAAAATGCTTGAAATATGCAGCAGGTCAGGCAGCATCCGTGGAGAGCAAAACAGAGTTCACATCTCAAGTCAAGATGCTGCCTGACGTGCTGAGTATTTCCAGCAGTTTATGCTTTTATTTCAGATTTCCAGCATCTACTTGCAGAGGAAGATGCAGAAGAGGAATATGCAGAAGGCAGCCCTTTTCTGTCTGGGAAATCCGTTATGAAATCATCTGGCTGTGATGCCAGTGACCAAATTCCCCTTTCAATATTTGTCCCACACCTTACCTTCCCTCTGTTACTGACCATCATAGTGTCCTCTTGGCCACAATGCTGAAATAAAAACCACCACAAAGCTAACTTTCCAATGCACCTTTATACATCTATCCATCGACTATGACATCAAGAACTCAAATAATCATACTTATACATACCCTTAGTGACTGTACTGCGTGTGCCTTTGCCTATCCTACTGATGCCACACACTACTATTCCAGTGGCTGCAGCATGGCTAGTGGAATGCTGCTGACTTTCAGTGGGACACTGCAAATGGCCTTGCGGTTGACCTTGAGGAGTCGTCTTCTTCTTCTCCTCCTTCTACATAAGAACATAAGAATTAGGAGCAGGAGTAGGCCATTCGGCGCCTAGAGCCTGCTCCATCATTCAATAAGATCATGGCTGATCTTCTACCTCAACTCTACTTTCCTGCACTGGTCCAATATCCCTTGATTCCTTTAATATTCAAAAATCTATCGTTCTCTGTCTTGAATATACTCAAAGACTGAGCTTCCACAGCCCTCTGGGGCAGATAATTCCAAAGATTCACCACCCTCTGAGTGAAGAGGATTCTGTTCTTCTCAGTCCTAAATAGCCTATCACTTATTCTAAGACTGTGATCTCTGGTTCTAGACTCCCCAACCAGGGGAAACATACTCCCTGCATTAACCCTGTAAGCCCTTTAAGAACTTTGTATGTTTCAATGAGATCATCTCTCATTCTTCTAAACTCTAGGGGGCCGAAATTGCCCCTTTCTATAAAGCCTCTGGCCAGCTGAAAGCGGCAGCCATGGGTTGTGCAGCAGGGAGGGATTCAAATTCCTGGGACATTGGAACCGGCTCTGGGAGAGGTGGGACCAGTACAAACCGGACGGTCTGTTCCTGGGCAGGAGTGGAACCAATGTCCTAGGAAGAGTGTTTGCTAGTGCTGTTGGGGAGGAGTTAAACTAATACGGCAGGGGGATGGGAACCTATGCAGGGAGGCAGAGGGAAATAAAATGGAGGCAGGAGCAAAAGATTGAAAGGAGAATTGTAAAAGTGGAGGGCAGAGAAACCCAAGGCAAAAATCAAAAAGGGCCACATTAAAGCAAAATTTTAAAGCGGCAAAGTGTGTTAGAAAGACGAGCCTGAAGGCTCTGTGCCTCAATGCGAGGAATATTTGGAATAAGGTGGATGAATTAACTGTGCGGATAACAGTAAACTGGTATGATGTAATTGGCATCACGGAGACATGGCTCCAGGGTGACCAAGGCTGGGAACTCAACATCCAGGGGTATTCAACATTTAGGAAGTATAGACAGAAAGGAAAAGGAGGCAGGGTGGCATTGCTGGTTAAAGAGGAAATTAATGCAATAGTAAGAAAGGACATGAGCTTGGATGATGTGGCATCGGTATGGGTGGAGCTGCGGAATACCAAAGGGCAGAAAACGCTAGTGGGAATTGTGTACAGACCACCAAACAGTAGTAGTAAGGTTGGGGACAGCATCAAACAAGAAATAAGACATGCATGCAATAAAGGTACAGCAGTTATCATGGGTGACTTTAATCTACATATTGATTGGGCGAACCAAACTGGTAGCAATGCGGTGGAGGAGGATTTCCTGGAGTGTATTAGGGATGGTTTTCTAGACTAATATGTTGAGGAACCAACCAGGGAGCTGGCCATCCCAGAATGGGTGATGTGTAATGAGAAAGGACTAATTAGCAATCTTGTTGTGAGAGACCCCTTGGGGAAGAGTGACCATAATATGATAGAACTTTTTATTAGGATGGAGAGTGACACAGTTAATTCAGAAACTCGAGTCCTGAACTTAAGGAAAGATAACTTTGATGGTTTGAGGCGTAAATTGGCTAGAGTAGACTGACAAATGATAATTAAAGGGTTGACGGTGGATAGGCAATGGCAATCATTTAAAGATCACATGGATGAACTTCAGCAATTGTGCATCCCTGTCTGGAGTAAAAGTAAAACGGGGAAGGTGGCTTAACCGTGGCTAACAAGGGAAATTAAGGATAGTGTTAGATCCAAGGAAGAGGCATATAAATTGGCCAGAAAAAGCAGCAAACCTGAGGACTGTGTGAAATTTAGAATTCAGCAGAGGAGGACAAAGGGTTTCATTAACAGGGGGAAAATAGAGTATGAGAAGAAGCTTGCCGGGAACATAAAAAACTGACTGCAAAAGCTTCTATAGATATGTGAAGAGAAAAAGATTAGTGAAAACAAACGTAGGTCCCTTGCAGTCGGATTCAGATGAATTTATAATGGGGAACAAAGAAATGGCAGACCAATTGAACAAATACTTTGGTTCTGTCTTCACAAAGAAAGACACAAATAAAGTTCCGGATGTACTAGGGGACTGAGGGTCTCGTGAGAAGGAGGAACTGAAGAATATCCTTATTAGGTGGGAAATAGTGTTCAGGAAATTGATGGGATTGAAGGCCGATACATCCCTGGGGCCTGATAGTCTGCATCCCAGTGTAGTTATGGAAGTGGCCCTAGAAATAGTGGATGGATTGGTGATCATTTTCCAACAGTCTATCGATTCAGGCTCAGTTCCTATGGACTGGAGGGGAGCTAATGTAACACCACTTTTTAAAAAAGGAGAGAGAAAGCGGGTAATTATAGACCGGTTAGCCTGACATCAGTGATGGTGAAAATGTTGGAATCATTTATTAAAGATGAAATAGCAGCCCATTTGGAAAGCAGTGACAGGATCGGTCCAAGTCAGCATGGATTTATGAAGGGGAAATCATGCTTGACAAATCTTCTGGAATTTTTTGAGGATGTAACTAGTAGAGTGGACAAGGGAGAACCAGTGGATGTTGTGTATTTGGACTTTCAAAAGGCTTTTGACAAAGTCCCACACAAGAGATTGGTGTGCAAAATCAAAGCACATGATATTGGGGGTAATGTACTGACGTGGATAGAGAACTGGTTGGCAGACAGAAAGCAGAAAGCGGGATAAATGGGTCCTTTTCAGAATGGCACGCAGTGACGAGTGGAGTGCCCCAGGGCTCAGTGCTGGGACCCCAGCTCGTTACAATATACATCAATGATTTGGATGAAGAAATTGAGTCTAATATCTACAAGTTTGCAGATGACACTAAACTGGGTGGCGGTGTGAGCTGTGAGGGGGATGCTAATAGGCTGCAGGGTGACTTAGACAGATTATGTGAGTGGGCAAATGCAAGGCAGATGCAGTACAATGTGGATAAATGTGAGGTTATCCACTTTTGGGGCAAAAACGCGGACAGAATATTATCTGAATGGTGCAGATTAGGAAAAGGGGAGGTGCAACGAGACCTATGTGTCATGGTTCATCAGTCATTGAAAGTTGGCATATAGGTGCAGCAGGCGGTAAAGAAGGCAAATGGTATGTTGGCCTTCATAGCTAGGGGATTTGAGTATAGGAGCAGGAAGGTCTTACTGCAGTTGTACAGGGCCTTGGTGAGGCCTCACCTGGAATATTGTGTTCAATTTTGGTGTCCTAATCTGAGGAAGGACGTTCTTGCTATTGAGGGAGTGCAGCGAAGGTTCACCAGACTGATTCCCAGGATGGCAGGACTGACATATGAGGAGAGACTGGATCAACTGGGCCTTTATATATTGGAGTTTAGAAGGAAGAGAGGGGATCTCATAGATACATACAAGATTCTGAAGGGACGGGACAGGTTAGATGCGGATAAATTTTTACCGATGTTGGGGAAGTCCAGACCCAGGGGACACAGACTTAGGATAAATGATAGCTCATTTAGGACTGAGATGAGGATAAACTTCTTCACTCAGAGAGTTGTTAACCGGTGGAATTCCCTGCCACAGAGAGTTGTTGATGCCAGTTCATTGGATATAGTCAAGAGGGAGTTAGATATGGCCCTTACGGCTAAAGGGATCAAAGGGTATGGAGAGAAAGCAGGAAAGGGGTACTGAGGGAATGATCAGCTATGATCTTATTGAATGGTGGTGCAGGCTCGAAGGGCCAAATGGCCTACTCCTGCACCTATTTTCTATGTTTCTATGTCAGAGCGTAAATGCCGCTGAGTCTCCGTGGAGGGGCTGCCATTTTGGAATTGCTCTTCCTCAGGTTTGGAGTGGTGCCCGGGACTGCTCCGCCCGATTTCTCCTTCACCTTCTACTCTTCCTGCTCCTCCTCCTTCTTCTTCTCCTCTCTCCTCTTCTTGGTCACCCATTGGCTGGGTAGGCTGGGTGTGTGAAATGGGGAAAGCACAAGGGTGAAGTTGTAGTGAGGTGAGGTTTGGAAATCAAGAGGTGCATGGGAGAAGGAGGATAACATATGAGGCTACCAGCATCTTGTATCCTTTAAGCCTTGCTGCTGGCTAACGGCTCAGCCATGCCCCCGCCAAGAATGGCTGGCAGTGTCTCCTCCAAGGGGGTGAGGTGAAGCTAAGAATGGAAGCTGTGCCTCGTGTTTGCTACAGACTGTTGGTAGGTGAGCGATTGAGTGGGGGGAGTCGTGCATCGTGAAGTGTGTGAGGTGATGGTGCGGTTGGTAGGAGACAGCTTTTGAAGATTAACTGACCTTGACCACTGCTCTGAGGTCATGGAGCTTCTTTGGGCACTGGAGCCAGATGGTGGGGTGACAATGCTGGCAAGTGATCTGGTCCTAAATGTTTCTTTCTGCAGGGCCTCCTGGCCCCCGGGGGTAGAGGACCTATCTTGTACTGTTAACCCCCTGAACAAAGCTGGAGTGTTGCGTGCAAAACCCTGGGTGCCCCTTATCTGGCTTGCTGAACCACTTGTGTTAGTGGTGAAGCACTTTTTCCAATTTTCTTTAGGTGCAGAAGGTAATTCAGCTTTAAGAGTTGAAGACTGTCATCTGAGAATTATTTTTAATGTTTCTTTTCAGGAGGCAGTTGAGCTCTAAGGGTTAAAGACTGCCTATTTTAAAATTATTTTTATTTCTTTCATTTTAAAAGGCAGTTCCCCTTTTAGGGACTGACTCTGCTTTTTAAAATAATAGCTTTGCTTTAAGAGAACACTATTCTTGCTCCAAAGATGCTATGGCCACACTACATTGAGTCTCCTGCTGAGACTACTGCCCGAAAACCGGCCTTATACAGTAAGTTTAGCCTTATACAGTAAGTGTGTTAATGTTAATTAGCAAGTAGCATCAATATACCAGTGCTGCCATCACTATTAATTTCAGCAGCCATTAACTTCGGCCTGCGGTGGCAATGGCATGATTATTTTGTTTGGAATTTTTAACTCAATGCGTTTACCTTCTCATTAATATTCCATAGGATCATCATCATATTATTATACTTTGATGGTGTGAAGACTGCGTGTTTGTTCCTTTGCTCATGACTGATTGGCAGCACTATCTTCAAAGGAAGTAATGAAAAGAGTGCAAAAACAGAAAAAGAGACATGAGGATTTTTTTTCAGTCGTCAGCAGTTCTGGTGTAAATGCATCAAACTCCACGGCCATTTGGAGGCTCATGGGCCCAAAATTGATGAACTCGCCACCTAGTGCCGCCGACTGTCATCCACTGCCGCTGACATTCCTCTGGAGGATCCGTCCAGTGCCACTTTCGATGTGGGCTGGAGTGAGCGGGAGGAGAGAACTGCTGGGAACCGCCCGCTGACGTTAAGTGGACAGCCAAGTAGCGCAACTGACCTCCCGCCCGAGATGCCAGATTGGTGCGAGCGAAGTCGGCGCCAGAACGGGGGTGGACTGCTGGCTGGAGGCTGGTCTGTCCCCGATGGTAAGTAGGAAGTTCCTGAAAAAACAGTTAGTGAACAGTTTTTATTTGTTTTTTCCACAGCGACTTACCTTGATGGGGTCCCCGGAATGTCTTCCGATAGTTTTTTTATTTTTTGCGAATGATTTTGACCCTCCGTGGGCCCGACTCCATCCTCGGCGTCACTTGGGCGGCAAGCGCCTCTGCCGCCGAGATTGAGAGTTCCCGCCGGCTGCTGCCCAGATTGGCAGCATAAGTCCCTCATTTGCCACCCACCAACCTTTGAGGGGCCTTGGTGATGAAAATCCTGCCCAAAGATCCGTCAGGTACCTCGGCAGCCATTGGCGGTCCTTTGGGCGGCACTTGGGTGGGCGGAGGCCTTCATCAATTTCGGGCCTATATTTTGCATGTAAGATCTCATCACAAAACTTACATTTCAGAATTGTATGTTGTTTACTAAGGGCAAGAAAAGGCTCACCTGATTTATCCAAAGAAATAGATACTTTCCAAAAAAAAAATCAAGAAAGGCTGAAAGCAGAATTCTGAAAAGGATAGATTAACCCCTTGTGGACAGCTTCTAGTCTCTAATAAAGGTGTTATGCTGTTAATTATTTGTCCTGCTTTTGCTTCTGTGAATCATTTATAACTGTAAATAAATCTAACATTAGGTTAGCCTGCACAAATCTGATATTTCTGGTTTTCAAATTAACTGGAGGTATAGTGGAAAAATCACTGTGATTAGGCCTAATGATTATATCTGTTTTTTGCTAAATCAGTGTAACAGAAGATATAAGGTGCATGTTTTAGTTTCCAGAATACAGTCTACATACGGAAACTGTTGTCAAGTTAGTTACATGAGATAACGATGTTGGGAAAGCCTGAACTATAACAGCAACAATGAATTAATAAACATATATATAATAAAAAGGGTAGTCATTGTGTAAAGTCCTTACACAATACCACAAATCCACATGAGGCACATTCTATGGACGAGGTCACTCTGTGACCTGCACCTTTATTCACAGGACCAAGAAGTGCTGATCCTGTGTGGGACCTCCCTTTTTATATACCTGGATGACCAGGTGAGGAGTGTCTCCCACAAGTTCACCCCCTGTGGTCAAGGTGTGCATTTCTCAAGTATATACAGTATTGCAGTGTTCTTACATGAAGGTTACATACATGACACATAGGAAGAGTTGGGCCGATTAGTGAATAAAAAGGAAATCTTCTCGCAGAGACAGAGGGCGTGGCTGAGGTATTAAATGACTACTTTGCATGTGTCTTCCTTAAAGAAGGGATGCTGCCAATGTCACTTTAAAGGAGGAGGTAGTAGAGAAATTAGATTGGAAAAAATAGATAACAAGGAAACACTTAAAAGGTTGGGAGCACTAAACGTGGAACAGTCACCCGGTCCAGATAGGATGCATCTTAGGTTGCTGAGGGAAGTATGGGTGAAAGTTGTGGTGGCTCTGGCCACTATCTTCCAATCCTCTTTAGATATGGGAATGGTGCCAGAGGACTGGAGGATTGCAAATGTTACACTCCTGTTCAAAAAAGGGGAGAGGGATAAACCTGATAACTACAAGCCAGTGAGCCTAATGTCGGTAGTGGGAAACTTTGAGTCACTAATCCAGGACAAAATAAATTGTCACTTCGATAAATATGGGCTAAGCCAGCATGGATTTGTTAAAGGCAAATCGTGTTTGACTAACTTGATTGAGTTCTTTGATGAAGAAATGGAGAGGGTTCATGAGTGTAGTGCAGTTGGTGTGTATATAAAAAGTATTTGATAAAGTACCACATAATAGACCTTAGCAAAATTGAAGCCCATTGGATTAAAGTGGCTGCATGGATAGAAATTGCCTAAGGGACAGAAAGCAGAGAATAGTGGTGGATTGTTATTTTTCAGACTGGAGTGAAGTGTGTTGTAGTATTCCCCAGGAGTCAGTGTTGGGACTACTGCTCTTTTTGATGTATTTAAATGACCTGGATTTTGGTATACAGGCATAATTGCAAATATTGCAGATGACATGAAACTTGGAAACATAGTAAACAGTGAGGAGGATAGTAACATACATAAGGAGGACATTGATAGACTGGTGATATGGACCGAAACATGGCAAATGAAATTTAACACAGAGAAGGATGAAGAAATTAATTTTGGTAGAATGTGGAGAAGCAATATAATGGAAATGGTACAATTTTAAAGGGGTGCAGGAACAGAGAGACCTGGGCTCTCTGGGAGTCCATGTACAGAAGTCTTTGAAGGTGGCAGGGCAAGTTGAGAAGGCTGTCAAAAAGACATACGGAATCAGTGGCTTTATAAATAGAAGCACATAGTACACAAGGAAATTATGCTAAACCTTTATAAAACACTGGTTCGGGCCCAGCTGGAGTATTGTGGTCAATTCTTGGCACCACACTTTAGGACGGATGTCAAGAGAAGATGCAGGTAAAAGGAATGGAGGATTCAGTTATGTGTAGAGACGAATGAAGCTGGGATTGTTCTCCTTAGAGTATAGAAGGATAAGGGGAGCTTTGATAGTAGTGTTCAAAATCATGAAGGATTTTGATAGAGTAAATAATAAGAAACTGTTTCCAGTGCGAGAATGTTTCATAATCAGAGGACACAAAATTAAGGTAACTGGCAAAAGAACCAGAGACAATATGAGGAAAACATTTTTTACATGAGTTGCTATGATCTAGAATTCACTGTGTGAAATGGTGGTGAAAGCAAATTCAATAGTAACTTTCAAAAGGTAATTGGATAAATAATTGAAGGAGAAAAATTTGCAAGGCTATGGGGAAAGAGCAAGGGAGTAGGACTAATTGGATAGCGCTTTCAATGAGCCAGCATAGGCACGATGGACTGAATGGCCTGTATGATTCTATGATTCTAATTATCTTTAGGGAAGTGAGGACTGGTCTATGAGATCAGAATTTGAATACTGAAATGTAATCTCACTAAATAACTTACTCCTTCAACTTCTTGGTTTCCAGATATCTATTATCAAATAATATATCTGCAATGGTTTTGTTATTTCCTATTGCAAATGATCCCGTAACATCCATTTGATCTTTATAGCTCCTGCTCTGAGTACATTAGCCTTTGAATTGTATGCAGCCTCTAGTCTAATCTGGCTTTAGTTGAGAAGTTCTTATGATCCTTCAGGGATTTAGCTATTAAATGATTTCCTTACAAGCCCTGTTCTAGACTTTCAGTGTCTTTGACCACTTTCTGAGCGTATTATACCTTTGACTTACCCACATTTGAAGATGGTGACTCTCTCAAGCTTGAAGGTTTCAAGTTCAGACATTGAAAGTCACATATCAGCTTAATTTAAACAGTCCTCTCACATCCCATTGGGGCTTTTGCTGCTCCATGAAGGCAGCCTCTCCGAATTATGCCTGTTATATTTGCTATTTGTGCTGTTGTACTATTATGTACAGGTCGGGGCCATAAAAGGCCCTTTATGGACCCGACCTGCAAGGAAGCACCAGCAGCAGGTCGGGGCCATAAAAGGCAAGCGGTGAGCGACCCCTGGACAGCATGATGTCATACTACTTCACGGAGCAGCGCAAGCTGCTGTAGGAGGGCGATGGCAGTGAAAGGGGCGACTGGTTTGGACATCACCATAACCCAGGTTGGTAATTGGGCAGGTACAGCAGGAGCAGCGAAAGATTGCAGCGCGATGTGATCAGGGCCCAGGAGAGGCGTGAGTTCAGGGCCCAGAAGAGGCGTGGGCCCAGAGGCAGCACGGCCCAGCCCACACTGCGATATGTGTGCGCACTAGATCCATGCATAGAGCTGGTCTCCAGTCGTCTTGTTAATCTTTGCTACTGGACCAAGACCAAGTTCTGTCAAGCCCGTGGGGTGGCTGGTGTGCAACGGCCACCACACATTAAAAAAATTCATGCACAGGCATCTTCCACCCTTCAATATGCAATTTGGGACCTGAAATATTAGGTCCTTCATTGAAACACCTGTGAACTTATTGAATACATCCCTTTTTGATGTGGAAGCAAGTCATCCTCAATTCGAGGGACCACCTAAGAAGACTTTTATGTTCACTCTCAGTTGTAATGGTGATTAAACACGTTTTATTTCTGCAATAACTTTATAGAAGATTTTGCTCTGGAAAAATCCTTGAGATATGAATTTCTTGTTGTTCCATCTGTCTCTTCAATCCCTCCATTGGCTCACTCCATCCTTCTCACATGCACTGTCTGATGCTATATAATAACAATAACAATAACGTATTAATTTAGGATTTTAACACGTAAAAACATCCAAAGACGCTTCACAGAGGCATAAACAGACACAACTAGATGCCAAGACAAAGGGGGAGATAATAAAATGGGTAACCTAGAGCTTTTTCAAAAGAGATGGGTTTTACGGAGTGTATAGAGGTCCACCTAGTGGACTACTGATGTAATGCAACTGCTGATATAATAATAATCAATCACATGGCAAAGTCACATGATGACAGTTTCTGTTAAGGAGCCATCTTGTAGTGTGTGTTATGAGTAGTCTGTAAAGATATCACCGTTGGCGATGAGGATAGGATATTTGCATTCCCTAGCTGAAATTTTAGTTCCTGCCAACTGATTGAGAGACTTTGAGAGGTTCTTTGTTTTGCAGAACAACTAAAATTCCAAGTTAAATTTCAAGCACACTTGGCTGAATTGTCGATGTTGCCAGAGTCCAGATGGCCATGCCTATGGGAATAATAGGGTGCTTGGGTGAGTTCCATCATAACTGAAAGACTTTCAGAGTATATGTGGAAAGGCGAGGCAAGTTTTTCACCACAAATAGTATTGTCGAAGTCCCCAATGATGAAAACCATAACCGGGTAGTTTTAGAAAGGAAACAGGCTATTTTCTTGACTGAAGCAGGTCCCAAGGTGTATGAAACTCTGAAAAATGTGCTTGTTCCCGTCAAGCCAAAGGACTGATGGAGATTCTAGCCAAATTAGAACAGCACTACAATCCTGAGCCCCTGGAAATTGCTGAAAGTTATCGTTTGGAACACATAATCAATTAACTGATGAGGGTATCAGTGAGTACACTGTAGCTTTAAAAAAATTATCCTTTCAATGTCATTTCGGATACTTTCAGGATAGAACATTGCGTGACCACCTTATTTGTGGAATGAAAAATGAAGCAATCAGAAGGAAATTGTTGACAACCCCTAACCTGACTTTTGATTTAGTTTGTCAGACAGCTATGTTGATGGATATGGGCGACCAATACTCCCGAGAATTTTGTGCCATTTCCAGTCATCAGACAACTGAGGTGAATCGCCTGCAGGCTAAAAGTAAAAGGCAGTTGGCCCCAAGGTCTCAAAAATTGGCCACGGTAACAGTGCATTGAAGTCATGCTTCTGGTGTCTGGGACAACACATCGCTCAAAGCTGTCCATATGTGAAGGAAGAGTGTTTCTTCTGCAAGGAAACTGGGCATCTTGCAAAGGCGTGCCAACTGAAGAGTAAACTGACTTTCAATGCTCGAAGTAAAAATCGCCAGACACTACTTAGCATTGAAGAGAAGCAACAGGATGAGGAGGTTCTGGAGGTACACATCATCAGGAGTACGAGGGTATCTGACAGCGATTCACAAAGTATCGTCATCCAAGTAGGTGTTGCAGGAACCAGGATACCCATGGAAATCAACACTGGTGCATCCGTGAGCGTAGTACTGGAATCGCTATATCTCAACATGTTAAGTGATTTTCAACTGGAGAAATCGAAGATAGAGCTGCGAGGCTACTCAAGAGAGCAAAACCTTATTGTAGGACATATCACCATACTGGTGAAATACAAGGATCAGTTTCAGAGCTTGCCTCACATTGTACTGGCAGGAGACAAGCCTGCCTTAATAGGAAGAAATTGGTTGGAATCACTGAAGCTGGACTGGAATTAGATCTTTCCTGTGGAAATGAAATTTGCATCGAAAGATGATGTCATCAAGTAGTATCTGAAGATGTTCCGTGAAACAGGCCGTCTGATCTAAGACTCCAAGGTGAGTGTCAGAGTGCAGAAGGATGCAAGACCAGTTTACTGCAAGCCATATCCCATACCATACACACTCGAGGAGAAAGTTGTGTAAGAACTCAAAAGACTAGAAACTGAAAACATTTTCTCTAAGGTAAAAGAAGTGTTCTATTTTTCATACATTGATAAGCTGCCAGTCACAGCTGAAGAGATTGGTAGAGCAACCAAACTTGACCCAGTTATGTCAAAGGTGTATGATTACATATCACATGGATGGCCAAACCAGGTATCAGAGGAAGATATTCATCCATACTTCATTCATCAGAATGAAATGTCAGTGGATAAAGATTGTATCATGTGGGGTGCAAGAGTCGTTATCCCAAATTAGTTCAGGTCCAAATTGTTAAGAGATCTTCATGACCAGCACCTGGTAATGTGCTTGCCCAAAAGTTTCGCACGCAGTTACTTATGGTGGCCAGGTTTAAATAAAGAGATAGAGTACATCGTCAGTCAGCATATAACATGTCAGTAAGCAAGAAACCACCAACAGCAGCATTACAGCCATGGAAATGACCTCCCAGGGTGTGGCATAGGTTACATTTAGAATTTGTTGTGCTAGAAAGATACCAATTGTTCATTGTGATTGATGGTCATTCGAAGTGGGTAGAGTTGTTTCTGATGTGTAAAATAAGAACAAGTAAAACACTAAACAATTTGCTAAGATTATTTTTATCATATGGCCTCCCAGAAGAAATTGTGTCTGATAATGGGCCGCAATTTTGTTCAGAAGAATTTGCACAGTTCATGAGCAGAAATGGTGTGAAACTTACTAAAGTTCCACCATATCACCCTGCTTCAAATGGTGCAGCAGAGTGCATAGTACAATTGTAAAACGTGCCCACATCAAGCAAATGTTGGATCCAAATCCAAAGAAATGGCAGTTGTTGTTGTAGTACCACAAACTGGCAAATTTTCTCATTACTTTTTGGAATACTCCTCATACAACTACTGGTAGAATACTAGCAGAGTTGTTTCTTAAATGACAGCCATGAACCAGGTTCTCGTTGTTAAAGCCAAATAATCAGGACAGAAAGAGAGTCATTACAGATGTAGAGTAAGAGAGAGAAGTGTGAAATTGAATCAGCAGGTTAGAGTGAAGAACCATCACCGTAAATGGCTCAAGTGATTATCAGGAAGAGTAATGAAAATATATGGCCCTCGCACATATTTGGTCAAGGTGTTTGATCATGGAAATGTTAGGTTTATTCATATTGATCCATTTTCCTACAGATGTAGAAGGAATTGAAAGCTGGAATGATTCGATTATTTCTGATGAATCAGATATTCTTTTTACAATTAGTGTACTAGTCACAAATTCTGTATCAGATGTACTAGAAATAAGTCCAAGAGAAAGTCAGAATTTAAGTCCGAGTCTGAATCAGGCAGACAAACAGTCTGAAGTTATAAAGAGTCAAAGTGTAGATCAAGGGTTACCCTTGGAGAAAAACTCCCCTCAGGCTCAGCCTAGAATGAGTCTACGTCCTAAAACAAGATTGGGAAGTTCTGTTCTAGAAAAAACAGAAAATCAGTGATTAAATGTGATTTGTAAATATGGAATAATAAGTTCATATCTTTTGTTCAGTATACCATGCAAGTTATGTATACTGATTATTTTGTTATGATTACTTCTTCAATAAGGAAGGAGAAATGTGATAGAGCTCCAGCTAGTGGACTACTGCTGTAATGTAACTACTGATGTAATAGCAATAAAATCTCATGTGGCAAAGTCACATGATGACAGTTTCTGTTAAGGAGCCATCTTGAAGTGTATGCTGTTAGTTGTCTCTGTAAAAATAGCACAATGAGGATTTTACAGGAGTCTAGAGGTAGAGGAGTTTAAGTTGGGAATTTCAGACCATGTAATTTAAGCAGGTGAAGGCACAAGAGAGGGTGGGGATGCACACGAATCAGTGGAACAGGGGTGGAGGCTGGTTGGGGGGGGGGGGGGGGAGCTGTAGGACTAGAAGATGCTGCAGAGATTGGGAGGGGTAAGGCTTTGAAGGGATTTAAACACAGGGAAGATAATTTTGAATTGGAGGCAATATAGGACCAGAAGCCAATATAGGTCAGCAAGGACAATCTTTTGAATTAATAAGAATGAAATGAAGGCAGATTCTACAACAGGCAGCAATCCATTCCACCAGATTACAACCCAAATGGTGAAGAAGAAAATTGAGCCCAATGTTCCTGCAGCCATTATAACCGCACCTACTGGAAGTAGTTCCCAAAATCTCTCAACTTTGCCATCTCCCTTTCTGCCATCAAAAAATTCTTCTGGAAGCCATTCTCATTGACTGCATTTGAATTCCCACACAATTGTTTATTCCCTCCTATTTAGTGTCCACTTTTTTCAAATTTATTATGCACTATTGAAATGTTGGTTATCATTGTCATATTGCTATTAGTTCACATACATAAATAGATGGATAGATAAATTGATAGATATTTTATCAATATTGGTGATCACGATAAGCCAGTGGATATAGTTTTCTAATGATTGTGTGTTTCATGGGATTACATTCTATGAATCATATAATAAGTAGGGGAGTGTTTAGCAGTCCTTTCATAATAAGAGTAAAGAAATTGACTTGAGACTAGTTATCTGCTGCTGAGGTGCAGCTGTGTTTTAACTGGCCTATTTAGATTTCCATAAAGCATAATTGGACCAGAGCAGAAATCTGATCCTGTACCTGCTGAACTCTCCTTACCCCATGAGCCCAAACTTGGCCCACCCGTTTTTTCGGTGAGCTCACGTGAGATGCGCCGACGTCCTATGACCCAAATGGCGCCAAAAAGATGTCCCTGGATTCTGGCCCCTCTGCCGACTCTCCCGGGGCTTGGTGCGGCGTGGCGAGTCCATTGGGGGGGGGGGGGCGGAGCTAGGGCCCTGCGCCTAAAAGAGTGCCAGCAGCTGTCCGCATGCGCAGTAGAGCGTTCGCGCATGCGCAGTAGCTCCTCCCATGATTATTATGATGCGTGCCTGCAGCATAGAATCAAACGTGTCCCACCCCTAACCCGGGCCAAGTGGCCTGCCGCACAGGCCGGCCCGCTGAATTCCCGCGCTGAGGGCTACAAGAAACAGGTTGGTGCGGGGAGACTTTTCATCTGTGGGGGGGGGGGGGGGAGGGGGAAGAGCTTTGATCGGGGTCAGGGGGGGAGGAGGAGAGTTTTGATCCAGGGGAGAGGAGAGAGGAGAGTTTTGATGGGGGGGTGGGGAAGGAGGAGAGTTTTGATCCGGGGGAGAGGAGAGAGGAGAGTTTTGTTGGGGGGGTGGGGAAGGAGGAGAGTTTTGATCCGGGGGAGAGGAGAGAGGAGAGTTTTGATATGGGGGGGGAGGAGGAGAGTTTTGATCCAGGGGAGAGGAGAGAGGAGAGTTTTGATGGGGGGGGGGGGGGGGAGGCTGAGGGTGTGATAACTGTGTAGCCAGTAATTTTAATGAGCTTACTCAAGACTTTCCTTAATCCTGTTGATGAAAATACTTTCCTACGAGCAAGAGGAACTTCTATTTTTTTATTTGGATATTTTGAAAAAATTATGTAAACATGTTTTGTCTCTTTACTTCTTTTATTTTTGTAGTTTAAGCTTCCATGAATGCTTCTGTTGTATAGTAAAATAACTTTGCGAAGTTTGTCAGTCCTGTATAGCTGTTTGATCCTATTCACATTCATCAGTCAAGTTATTAAGTACCTACTTGCGCTGATTTCTTAACTCTTCCCAAGGGTTTTCTGTGCGGCCACAAGTGGCCACATACACTGGCCTAAATTAGTTTGGAGCAACTATTAGCTGTCCAAACTGGCTTAAATGGCCAAAACGGATGTAGGTGGCTGGTAACGGCCCCTTTTGGAAAAAAAAACTAAACTATAAAAAATCCTAACTCACTCACTTACACTGGCGCAAGTTGAATGTGCAGATGGGGATTTTTAAGATACTCCAGAAAAATCAAGTTGCTCCAAAAAAAAGAGCAACTCCTGGGCAAATTTGGGCCCTTTTAAGGAAGTGTTGTAAACAGTTACATCCCGAGGACAGAGAAGTTTGTCTGAAAAACAACTTTTTTTTAAAGAAGCTACTTATTCATTGGTAGTTGTGATTTGTTGCTGTCATATGAGTGTTTGCATGCGTATTTGAGCCAATCAGTTGCAAATGTGATTTAAACTTCACATGCTACTTTGAATTGTGATGGACGTACCAGACCTAACACTTTTATTGTAGTTGCTGGAAGTGACCTCTGGTATTGCTCTGAGTCAGAGATTATGCTGTTGCAAGTGAACATGCTGAGGTATATGTGTCAGGGAGGAGCACACATGGCAACTGATAAGATTTGGAAATTGGCAGAATCCCCAGAAGATTCAATCTTTTTCACTACGGGCTTGCTGATCTCCCGCTGGAAACATGCATAGAAATTCCAAGCAACATAATGCCCCGAAAATTGCGGTCGAAGGCTTCGTGTGGGTGCACAGCCCCGAACAAAATGTTTTTTCTGAAAGTACCTGGTGGTCCCAGAGGAACGTAGACCTGTGGTCCGAGGCCTAGATGCAGAACCCAGTGTATAGGCTCACACATCCCAGAAACATAAGCACAACCTGGGATTGCGTGGGCCTGGACCAATCACAATGTAATATTCTCATTGATAATAATGGGAGCTCCGTTTGTACGAGCTGCCATTATTATCAATGAGAATACTCCCAAAAACACAGAAACACAACACAATAATTAAACAAATACCTCACATATTTAAAATTAATTGAAATTGAATTTAATTAAATGTTTTAGAAAACTATTTTTTGAAATTTTTTTAAATATGTTTTAATAGGGTTAAAAATAAACTTACCTTAATGGACAGAGGTTTTAATATAAAAATTATTGATAAAATTAAAATGTTCTATGTTTTAAAACTATTATGCAAGTAACAGTAGGCTATACGCCTGCTTTTACCAGGCATAAGAGTTTGAAGGATATTCGCTGGGCAAGAGTTGGGAAAATAATCCAAATCTCCGCCTGCGAATGTCCTTCTCCCGGGGATGTGTACACCCACAGACCGCAAAAATTGGTTCTCGGCGCATGCTCATCGCGTGCCGAGAACCGGCATTTGAGAGGCCTCTTCGGGTGCGTGCGCACATCGTATGGACCCAGAGAAGCTGCAATTTTTGGGCCATTATAATATGTACACAAAAACTTGTGCTGCTGCTTGCTGTGAGTCAGAGGATTTGCAGTTTTCTAACAATAGGTATGTTTACGTCATGTAGAGGATAGCAACAGGGCCACTAAGTTTGTGACTGAATATGTCAAATTCCATTTTACTAAATGGTATACAGGTATAGCGTTGAAAATCTGGAGTTCCAGAATCTGTACTGTTCGGAATCCGGACACAGAGATGATCCTTGGCGGGATCGTCTGGAATCCAGAAAATGTTCCGTAATTTTGACCCTTGCCTCGAGCCTCCGCCGACCTCAGGCCACCATCGACCTCTCCCCCACTGACCTCAGGCCACCATCGACCTCTCCCCCACCTCAGGCCGTCACCGACCTCGACCCCGCCTCGGGCTGCCGCCGAACTCGCCCCCGCCTCAGGCTGCCACCGACCTCGCCCCTGCCTCAGGCCGCCACCGACCTCGCCCCTATTGACCTCTTACTGGCCTCGGGCCACCACCAACCTCTCTCCCACCTCAGGCCTTTGCCGACCTTGCCCCCGCCTCGGGCTGCCGCCAAATTCACCCCCGCCTCAGGCTGTCGCTGACCTCTCCCCCACCGACCTCTTACCCTGCCTTGGGCCGCCGCCAACCTCACCCCCGCCTCGGGCCGACCCCACCGCTTGACCGCCCGACTCTTCTCCTCTACCTACCTACCTACCTTGGCCCAGGCGTTTCTGGACTCGGGACGTCGGAAAGACGTTCCAAAGTCCGGAAATATAGAGAATTGAATTCGACCAGCAGAGCAGGCGTCCTGGAATCTTGGGTCCTTTCTGTCTGGCAGCTGGTAGTAATTCGAATGTTTACATTTTCCATCACTAGAACCTGGATAATAATTAGGCAATTATTCAAAATTATCCAAGACTGCAGTAGCTAATTAAAGCAGTGTATTATTCCTTCAGTGATCTGATCAAAAAATAAAATGAAATGGTTATTGCCGTTTTATGTTGGTTCTGATTTGGTTCATATTCGCAGCAATCAATTATTATAGTGCTCAGGTTTGAAGACAACTGATGAATGTCTTTATACAATGTTCTGTTTTTCTGTTCTTATTCTGTTGGCAGTTCTGAGGATTGGAACTTGTTTGTGTATCTCATCACGATTCCCATCCACACAAAATAGGTCCTCTTTTTTCTATTTAAACAGGTTTTATGATTTTATTTTAAAATTATTTTCTACTAAAGATTATCTATTAAGATAAGCTTTATGAATTTATATTTGTAGAGTGGAAACACGCGATGTCCACCAGTACGCTCGCGGCCTTCCGCGAGAGGTGGACACCGGAGGGACTGAAGTGCATCATCACCCCCGGGAACATGATCTTAATTTAATTTGATAAAGTTCCCAAGTTAATTTGGATGTATGGGCTCTAGTGCCCTTTGAAAAAGGGGGTACTTGATTTAAACGTTCAACTCAAAATAGTTGTAGAGTAGAAAATAGCTTGTCAGGAGCATGAGTTTGTAAAATTTTCTCTATTGTATAAATAGAATGTGACAACATTGCCAATGGGGTGCAGTATTTAAACAACTCACTATCCAACCTCATCGGTTGTGTGTTATGTGAATGAATCCACGCAGTTGTCCAAATATTGTACAATGCCAGCTATATTGTGGTCACCCCTCTATTACATGGGTGTCAGTGGTTCAAAGTCTTATAATCTATTTGTAGTTAAACAGAAAGGGACTATTTCTTTTTTGTGCCTGCTGTAGTAAAATTATAAATATGTTTTGAAAGAACACGGGCAGTAATTTGGATTCTCCTAATGGGCAGGTGATCCATTCTGCACATCGCTGCCTAGGCGTTGAATATGATCATTTACCCCGTGTTTACAACTTCGGTACACACAATTCTTAGAGAATATTTCCCCAGAAATGTAATTTGGCCAAAAAAATTCACAAGCTATTCTGGTTGTCATACTTTTGAATTCCAAGTACTCTACATTCATGAAAAGTGTTCCTATATTGCACTGTTGCCAGTGTTGTTCCTATAGCGAAATGGCCTCTATATACAGCTACAATTTTTGAGGCTAGTTTGCTCAGTTATTTACTTTTACAGTTTCTTGGTTATCCATTCCCATTTTTCTCTATTTTATAAATCCGTTATTAACTACTAATTCATCTCCATTGAAAGCAACTGAACACAACTAAAATCAATGCAGTCAGTGATCAATAATGTCAATATATCAATGCCAACTTTTAACGAAAAGCATAAACTGTCCAATATCAGTTTTATTCGAGGTGGGGAGGGAGTGGGCGGGGTGGGGAGGGGGGCGGGAGGCGGTGGGAAGCGGTGTTGAATTAAGGTTGGGAAACCCAGAAGAAGGGGTTTCCCTCAGGCTCTGTTGAATTTAACAGCAAGACTTGATTAACATTTATTTTCTCCATTTCCCGGCCACAGCCAGCCACGGTATTCTCCATGAATGGTCCGTCGAGATGTCCGTCCGGGAGACGTGCTTGTAGTGGGTGTGAGCTGACTACGCGGATAGGCCTTCAGCACAAGGTTGCAGCCAGGAAGAATAGAGCAGGGAGAGTTTTAAGGTCAGGCCCAGCGGGGAGGGGTGGTCGGAGATCAGAGGCCTCGGGGGATGGGCGGGTGGTGAGCGGTGAGTTCGGAGGCCATGGGGGGTGGGGATGTGATTGGTGGCCTTGTGGGAGAGAACAGTAATCAGAGGGGTGAGGGTGGTGTCCGATCACGGAGGGTTGGCAACGCAGGCACTCTTCTGGATCCAGAAGCTCTTACCTCCCTTTATCTGGCGGGTTCCCGAGGCTTGGGAAACCCGTCTGGCCAGGTAATTTTAAAATCATGGATCACAGCCTCATTATAATATTTACAATATGAATTACAAAAATAAATAGTTTACTACATACCCAGTTCTTCACTCAGAGAATTGTGAACCTGTGGAATTCTCTACCATAGAAAGTTGTTGAGGCCAGTTCATTAGATATATTCAAAAGGGAGTTAGATGTGGCCCTTTTGGCTAAAGGGATCATGGGGTATGGAGAGGAAGCAGGAATGGGGTACTGAAGTTGCATGATCAGCCATGATCATATTGAATGGTGGTGCAGGCTCTAAGGGCCGAATGGCCTACTCCTGTACCTATTTTCTATGTTTCTATCTCGACTCATCTTTTGTTTCCTAACTTGTGCCATTACCATCTCAATTTGATCCCTCATCCCTTTTGTTTCTTAAATCTCTCCTGCCTTCCATCCTATCACAGACCTTCCCTTTTGTTCTTTCCTGCCCTCCCCCTATCAGTGCCCCTTCCACTTCCTTAAGAATCTGTTACTTTTGAAACTTTTGCCATTTCTAACGAAGGGTCATCGACCTGAAACGTTAACTTTGTTTCTCTCCAGAGATACTACGTGAGATGCTGAGAGATCCAGCATTTTCTGTTTTTATTATCTTAAAATCTAAAGTTGAGCTTAAAATATTTTTTAAGTGCCTGTTATCAAGATCTTAATAATCTAAATTGCCTCCCCCGCCGTTTGGTAACAGATCTGTTCAGCACTGACAAATCTGACAGCTGGGAGAGCAGCCCGGAGGCAGGTTGACAGCGAGGTCCCGGCCCGATGTCTATCATTTCAAATTTCACAGGTGACCCGCCTCCAATCCCGCCTTTCAGCACCGATAAAATTCTGGCCTACATTGTTGTTCAGCTAAGTTGAATCTATATCCTTTTAAGATCATGAAGTCTAATTGCTATTAAGTAAACATTGTCTCAGATCAATCAGAGTTTAATTGTTACTTGGTGAGGTAGCTTTGGGCATTGGAAAGTGCTTGTATATTTCAAGATCCAAGTCAATGACTTACTTTGTTGCTCTTTTAAGATACTTTTATATCTACAACAAAGTTTGATGTCTTGCTGTGCGCTGTCTGGTGTGTGACATCTGTTGTGCCATAGACATGAACTATTTCGAAGATTTTTATATATATTATATATATATTTTTATATATATAAAAAATATATATATGTACACACACAAACATATATATAAAATCTCCCGTGAAATTGCTCACAGTGAGTTGAAGGTTTTATATAGGTGTTTTATAATAATGGGAGTATTATCAGGGACACTGATTTATCAACTTTGGGGTGGCCCTGGAACATGGTACCACTGGGGTCAGGCAGTACTGGGATGGGGCCTCAAGTTCTAGCAGTATTTTGAAAGGTCCCAGGTGGGCTCCAGGAACACTGGGACAACTACTGGCATCACTAGGGAAGGGATCCTATGAGCATTGGAGAGGGCTGTCTCGGGATCTGGGAGTATTGATGGCCCATCTTGGATCAGAGAGCACTGGGATCTGGGAGTAGGAAGGGGGAAGAGAGTCTGAGGAGTGAGGTTCTAGCAATCTGTGGAGGGAGTTTAGGAGCCTTAAGCAGACACACAACTTGGTCTGCAAGTGAATACTGTTTCTATACAAGTGCAGAGCACAGGATTGACCTGAAGTGTAGAGAAGTGCAGAATTAGTTACAGGGATATTGTTTTCTCACAGCGGACTGATTTTCTTTTCCAAAAGTTGCTAACAATCTCTGGCACTCTGCAGATGCACTTTTTCGCACTGTGAACCAATTTGTTTATTTCCAATTACAGTATTATTAGACTTGTCATTGTCTAATTCTTTTTTTACTAATTTGTTTTTATTTTATTACAGTGAAGGTAGTTTTCAGTTATTTTACATTAAATATATTTATATTGAGGATAAAAAAGTTGCTTCCTCTAAAAAAAATACCATTTGGACAATATGCTTAATCCGTTTGAGATTTATGCAGTTCAAATTTTACAATTATTTCAGCCTGATGATAAAGGAAAGTAACTTGAGTTGGATTTAACCAGGTCTTTTGTATCACTATTAAATTGGGAACATTAGGTTTCTTTTTATCAGGTCTGGTTGAGTTTGACAGGTTTAGTTAGTTTTGGATTAGACTTAGTTATCACAACAAAACATTCGCTTATCCCTAGATTTAATTTTACTTCATCTCCATCAGACGTTTCCCTTCTGTTCGCTTTAATTTTGTCTTCATTGACTAGCTTTTCTTCTTTTGAGATCCAGTTTTTGGTCTTTCTGGAAAGCGGTTGTAGTGTTGTGCCATGTAGGATTAAGATCATTCTCAGTATTCCTCTGGTCGATCTTGATACAGCAACTATAGCAACATATTGGGCCAACAATTCTGGCCTCCCTGGATCCGTGCAGAGTTCCTACGGACCCCGGGAAGGCATCGGAAATGCCGGTTTCCAGCATGCAATGCGCATGTACTGGAAACCAGCATTTCCGATCTGTCAAGTTTCTGGCTTGACAGAGGGCCACATCTCGGGAGCGAGGACATTTGTAAGTGGAAATTTCCGATATTTACGCTTACAAATGTCCTCAAAAATCTTGCGCCTGAAAAAGCAGGGGCATGGCCTACTTTTACAGGTGCAAGTGTTTTAAAAAACACAAAAACAAATAAAAATAAAGTTGTTAAAACATATTTTATTAAAAACCCTCCCCACAATGGTAAGTTTATTTTAAAAAACTTTTTTTTAAAAATCAGGGAATTATTTTTTTAAGACATTAATAACTTTAATTTAAATGAATGTAGTGTAATCATTTTCTATTTTTTATTAGTGTTTTTGATGTTTTGGGCTGTGTTTTGGGTGTCTCGGGCTCTATCACAATCATAGTAATTGGAGTTTTGGACCTATTACTATGATACTTTATCTGATTGGCTGTCCAGAGCCATGTGACTCCAGCTGGAGGCCTGCGCACGCGTCGACATGCACGCCCTGCAACTGGCAGTCAGGAGAGGCCTCAGTATTGGAAAATCAAACGTGGGCAGCAGCTTAAGGTAGATGCGTATTTTTTCTCTAAAATGCCCGCAGAAGGGCCAAAATGGAATTTCAGGGCCATTATCAACCCACATCTGTTCAAATCTTTCCTCAGCCACACACCTATACTAAACTTCCTTCTTCCTTTAATTTAAATAGCTTAAATAAAATACAGCAAAGACAATTAATTGGATGTAAGACATGCATCAGATTCCCAGATTTCAAAAATAAATTACTAAAAAATCATCTATGGAAAATTCAAAATGTCTCCTGAAATTTCTGTGTGTCTATCAAGGGCTAAACATGCTAAAAAGTAGAGCACTTGCAATGGGCCTGAAATTGCACTCCCCACAGGCGCATACGAGGTGTGCATGCGACTGTGGGGTCCCCACAAGTTCTGGATTTAGATATGCGAGGCGCATGCGCCTATACTCAGAACATGCAATCTGTCAAAAAAAATCACTTGACAGATTGCACGCATCTGAAACTAAAGGGCCTCTGCTGGCGGAGAGTTGGGCTATTTGCCCAACTACAGGCACAGCGAATGTCCTTCAAATTCTTCGACTGAAAAAAGAAGGCGTAAGGCCTGCTTTTATCAGCATAAGACTTTTGAAGTACAGAAATATACATTTAAAAAAAATAACATTTAAAATACTGTAGGTAAGGTAAGTTTATTTTTAGATCCTTTCAAATATGTAAACTTATTTTTCAAAAAATAAAATTTTTGTTTGAAATAATTAATTAAATTCCATTTATATTAGTTTGAAATATGTGATGTTGTTTTTAATAGTTATTTTTAGTGTTTCTGTGTTTTTGGGGGAAATCCCATTCACACTTGTAAGTTCCGTATATACGGTACTTATATAAATATGAATGGAGATCCCCCTCTCTGATAGGTTGGGCCAGCCCACGTGATCCCTGTAATGCGGCAATCCAGAAAAGATGACGGCGTGGGGACCTCCCCTTTACATAACGCCCCGTGAGCGGATGTTAGCCAGCTTCACGACCCGCGGGGAAATTTCTCCTGGTCTCTCTGTTCCTGCATTCTCTTTAAAATGGAATCATTTCGTTTATATTGCCTCTCCTCATTCTTCCTAACAAAATGTATCACTTCACTCTTCTCTGCGTAAAATTTCATCTGCCTATTTCACCAGTCAGTCTATGTCCTCTTGAAGTCTGTTACTATCCTCCTCGTTGTTTACTACATTTCTGAGTATTTGTCACCTGCAAACTTTGAAATTATGCCCTGTAAACCCAAGTTCACGTCCTTAATTGAAGGGTGCAAAATTCACGAGAACTCCCCCCCTCCCCCACCCCAGTGTTTGGGCTCATTCGAAAGGAAATTTAATTTGGGACTATCGACTGGAAAGTTTGAAATCCTAAAGTGCTTATGGAAGAAACTACGAACTTTAATCGAATTTTGGACTTTTACAAGACAAATTCAAGCCTGTGAGCGGGCCTAGGGAACTAAAGAAGCCCACTTGATTATTGGAACTGTCTGGGTGTTGGGACTAAGTTACCTTGTCTGGAGGAATGGACATTTGAAAACCTTCTCCACAGGAGACATTTACATTACAACAATAACTCAGAGATGGCCAGCCATCAAACCAAACTGAGAAAAGCCATCTTCAACATGAATAAGAACAAAGGGCCCATTACAGCCTGTATGCAAAAAACCAAGCACAAAGAACATTGCGATCAGCAAGCTAATATTTCCATTAGGAAATAGATTTAGAAATGCAACCCAGCTGAGACATATTAACTTTTAACGAGCCCACCAAAATATTACAAAGAAAAGTCAAGCCCGCCAAATTTAAACAAAGAATCCTGGACTGATTTGGCGTGAAGATTAGAACAGCTCAAACCGCATAACTGGTCCCCTATTTCAACAGAGGGTATGACACACTTTACCATACAACCGAGACCACGCTGATGTCATCAAGAAGGGAGAGAAACCAACGCGACAGTTGTAAACCAACTTCTCCAGCCTCGAAGTCCTGAAGGAAGGATGAACATCACCATCGCGGCAGCAACCGACCACAGCCAACATGGTACCAACGAAAAGCCACCAAACTCGAAACAAAACTTCAACAGGAAGAAACCGAAGAATCGAAAGTTTCTACTCTACAATCTAAGGCCTGACTACCAACAGGTGAAAATATTACCAAAAGAGACTTTGAACCTATTTCTAACAAAGAAAACTGGGTACTTACCCATAGATCCAAAACACACTTTACCGCATCAGCAAACTCAATCCAACTGAAGATTGCGCAGTAAGAAGTATTCTCCGAAGTTCGGGTTACGGCAAGCAGAACATACAGATTTCAACGAATCCCGAAATCACGAACTACCGCTAACTGACCAGAAAGGATTGGCAAGCCTAGTCCCTGCCCACCCTGGAGCCTAACCTAGCTAGAATTAGGTATTGGGAGGTGGGAGGTGTAATTTTTATTGTAACCCCCTTTGAATGTGTAATGTATTGTTCTTTATTAGAGTGATTATAAGTTTGACATTGTATTTTCTTGTCTGCAATAAAGTCAAAGTTCTTTTGCATCAAACCAGTTGTCCTTTGCATTTTATCACCCCCCTCAAATAAACCCAGAGTCTAGAACCCAAGGGAGTGGGAGCGATTCGAACTGCTCAAGTAGGTCAAAAGTGAACCTGACCCCTGGGACCACCCCCTTACATAATATATATCTAAAAGACCAATGGTTACTGGGGAACTTCCTTCCGTTCACCACTACTCTCTGCTTTCTGTCATTTAGCCAATTTCTTATCCACACTGTCATTGTCCTATTAATTCTGTGGGCTTTAATTTTGTTAACAAGTCTATTATATGCTACTTTGTCAAACACCTTTTGAAAAGTCCATATTCACAGCATCAACCACACTACCCTTATCAATACTCTCTATTACTTCACCAAAGTACTCAATCAAGTTAGTCAAATATGATTTGCCTTTAACAAATCAGTGCTGACCTTCATTTATTAGCCCATAATTTTCCAAGTGCCAATTAATTTTTTCCCGAATTATTCAGAGATAAATTCACCACTTAGCGCTGCCCAATAGCAAATTCGGTGTTGAGACCAGTACCGACAGGGCGAGGTGAATCCAGCGCCGCATACCAAATCAGGAACCCCGTAGCACTGCCGGTAACAGCTTTAACCAGGGACCTCAACGCCAGGGAGATTATGACGTCAGTAAGTGCACAATGCTCACTGAACGCCCGATTTCCCAAATTGCTTTTAGCCACTTAGCTCACCAACTGGAGTAAACATTGACAGGGAGAGCTGGCGTGCAGCACCAGGAAGCTGGCGTGCAGCATCAGGAAGCTGGCTGCAGGGACATTATTTAAAGCGATCATCAGTAATCACTCGTACCTGTCAGCTTAGTGCAGTTTTAGTGGCTTTTTGTTAGTTTCAGCTACTGCAACAGTTTCATTAAGTAATTTCAAGGTTCTTCTGTATTGCGTGGGAGGTACCAGCCGCAAGGTGGAAAGTTCCTGAGCCAGGCATGGAAGTCCCGCCCAAGGAATGGGCAGTGTTAGGACATTGGATAGAAGATACAAAATTCATCCTCACTGCTCAATAAAATGATTGGAGGGAAAAATTCGAGGCATTGGCGCCTCCCATTAGTCCCACTGAAAGTCAGCAAACATCCACCAGCCTTGCTGCAGCCACTGGGGTAGCACTGCGTGATATCAGTAGGATAGGCAAAGGCACACATAAGACAGTCACTAAGGGAATGCATACGGATGAAGAATTAATTTCTTGATGTCACATTAGGATATATAATATATATATATAGGTGGATTGGAAAGTTTGCTTTGTGGCGGCTTTTGTTTCAGCATCATGGACATGAGGATGCTGTGATGGTCAGTAACAGAGGGAAGGTAAGATGTGGGAATAATGTTGAAAGGAGAATTGGTGTTGTGGTCACTGGAACCGCAGGCGGATGATTCCATCCCAGACATCCCGGCCACAAAGGGGCTGTCTGGGTTGCATCCTTCCTTCTGCTTCTTCCTCTTCCAGTTCCTTCACTTCTGTGTCTTCCTCTTCCCTCTGCGAGCGGATGCTGTAAATGTGAAATTACGTCATAAAATGCTGAAAATGCTCAATAGGTCAGGCGTCATCTCAACCTGAGACGTGAACTCTGTTTTTCTCTCCACGTGTGTTGCCTGACCTGTTGAGTATTTTCAGCATGTTCTGTCTTGACAGGTCTTGCAAGTGTCCAGCAGCACTGCCTACACACTTAAAAAAACTTCACACATCTATTACAACAAGCCACCACTTCAATAAAATCAAAAAATCCAGTCAAAAACCTTACATTTAAATTTACTTAACGATGTGTGTGTCCCTTTAAGCGGTGCAGACATTGCCAGTGTCAGTCTGCTTGCAAGCCAGGTTAACCTGGTGTGCTTAGGATCCAGCGCTGAATTATCTCTCGGGTCGAAGTTCTCGTTGGTGATGTTAAGTCGACATTGCATGGTGATTGACATCACCACGCCACCATTTATTTCTTTCAGGGCAGTTACCGGCAGCGCAAAGGGGGACATGAATATGGCAGCTAGCGAAAGAATGGCGGCTGTCATTTTATCACCATTTTTGCTAGCCCATGTTCTTTGTATTCTGCTAAGCAAGACTACAATACTCCATCACTAGGGACTATAAAGCACTCTAAAATTACCAAGTGAGGAGCATTCCGTGTTTTTATTTGGACAGTGCTCCTCCGATTCCTAAAAAAAACAAGTTAAAATTGGGAAGTTGGGAGAACAAGTGCTTCGATGAGAAATTGAAAGCCAATTTATGACCTGTAGAAATCTCATTCAGTTGCTCGTCAGACACATCACACAAGACCAAATTCCCAATGAAGCTGGGATTCTATACCCTATCCAAGGCATTACAAATTTCAAGGATACTGCTCTAACTTTGTGCCGAGCACCAAATATTCAATCTATTTCTGGATTATGTGATTGAGCATTGTGGACTCCATACTGACATTGACCTTTACAACACTGTAGTTGCTGTTGAGCACCAAAATAATGTAAGCGCTGCATTGTAGTTGTTGTTAAGTACAAATATTATGTAAGCACAATCAGTCTTTTTATAATTGCAGAACGATATTCAGATTGCCTCTGAAAAAACAGCCACTCTATCAAAGTTTCAAGGGAGGAGAACTACATGGTCCAGTGAGCTTTCATACTGCCACCTTTCTTCCAAGACCTGAGTATGAATCCAGCCCAGATAGAAACATAGAAACATAGAAATTTACAGCACAGAAGGAAGCCATTTTGGTTCATCGTGTCCACGCCGGCCGACAAAGAGCTGTACGGCCCTTGGTCAGCAGCCCTAAAGGTTACATATAAACCTATGAAAAATGACGGAAAGGCAAAGAGCACCCAGCCCAACCAGTCCGCCTCACACAACTGTGATACCCCTTATACTGAAACATTCTACACTCCGCCCCAAATGGAGCCATGTGATCTCCTGGCAGAGGCAAAAACCAGATAAAAACATAGGTCAATTTAGGGAGAAAAAATCTGGGGAAATTCCTCTTCGACCCATCCAGGCAATCGAAACTAGTCCAGATCATCACCCTGGCCATATTCTATTCCCTGCAGTACTTACCATTATATCTGCGCCGTCCAACAAAAGGTCATCCAGTCTAATCCCAATTACCAGCTCTAGGTCCGTAACCCTGCAGGTTACAGCACTTTAAGTGCCCATCCAACCATCTCTTAAATATGGTGATGCTTTTTGCATCCACCACCCTTCCAGGCAGTGAGTTTCAGATCCCCACAACCCTCTGCGTAAAGAAGCCCTCCCTCAAATCTTCCACCAACCACCTTAAAACTATGCCCCCTTGTAAAAGACCCCTCCACCAATGGAAATAGGCCCTTACTATCCACTATGTCCAGGCCCCTCAATATTTTGTACACCTCGATGAGGTCTTCTCTCAATTTCCTCTGTTCCAATGAGAACAAACCCAGCCTATCCAATCTGTCCTCATAACTAAGATTCTCCATTCCAGGCAGCATCCTAGTAAATCTCCTCTGCACCCTCTCCAGTGCAATCACGTCCTTCCTATAATACGGCGACCAGAACTGCAAGCAGTACTCTAGCTGTGGCCTCACCAAAGTATTATACAATTTAAGCATAACCTCCCTGCTCTTATATTCTATGCCTCGGCCAATAAAGGCAAGCATTCCGTATGTCATCTTAACCACCTTATCCACCTGGCCTGCTGCTTTCAGGGATCTGTGGACAAGCACTCCAAGGTCCCTTTGTTCATCTACACTATTAAGTGGCCTACCGCTTAACGTGTATACCCTTTCCTTATTAGCCCTCCCAAAGTGCATCACCTCACATTTCTCTCAATTAAATTCCTTTTGCCACTGCTCTGCCCACATGACCAGTAGATTGATATCCTCCTGCAGCCCATGAGTTTCCTCTTCATACTCAACCACACGGCCAATTTCAGTGTCGTTTGCAAATTTCTTAATCATACTTCCTATATTCAAATCTAAATCGTTGATAGTATACCACAAAAAGCAAGGGACCCAGTACTGAGCCCTGCGGAACCCCACTGGAAACATCCTTCCAGTCATAAAAACATCCATCAATCATTACCCTTCACTTCCTACCTCCAAGCCAATTTTGGATCCAACTTGACACTTTGCCCTGTATCCCATGGACTTTAACCATCATGACTAGTCTACCATGTGGGACCTTATCAAAAGCCTTGCTAAAGTCCATATATACTACATCGTATGCACTACCCTCATCGACCCTTTTGGTTACCTCCTCAAAAAATTCAATCAGGTTAGTCAAACACGATCTTCCCTTAACAAATCCGTGCTGACTGTCTCTAATTAACCCTTGCCTTTCCAAATGTAGATTTATCCTGTCTTTCAGGATTTTTTCCAATAATTTACCCACTACTGACGTTAGGCTGACAGGCCTGTGATTACTCGGCCTATCCCTTTCTCCCTTCTTAAACAACTACATTAGCAGTCCTCCATTCCTCTGGCACCATGCCCAGATCCAAAGAGGACTGGAAAATGATGGTCAAGGCCTCTGCTATTTCCTCTTTTACTTCGCTCAACAGCCTGGGATGTATTTCATCCGGGCCTGGGGACTTATCTACTTTCAAAGCTGCTTAAACCCCTTAATACTTCCTCTCTCACTATATTTATTTCATCCAGAATATCACACTCCTCCTCAATAGCATTGCCCCTATCCTTTGTGAAAACAGATGCAAAGTATTTGTTAAAAACCCTACCAACATCCTCTGCCCCCACACAAAGATTACCCTCATGGTCTCTAATAGGCTCTACCCTTTATTTAGTTACTCTCTTACTCTTAATATTTTATAGAACATCTTAGGGTTTTGCTTAATTTTACTGGCCAAGACTTTCTCATGCTCTCTCTTAGCATTCCTAATATCCTTTTTAATTTTGCCTCTTAACTTTCTATAGTCCTCTAAAGATTCTATAGTATTTAGCCGTTGGTATATGACATAAGCGTCCCTTTTTTTCTTTATCCTCCCCTGTAAGTCCCTAGACATCCAGGGGCTCTACAATTATTTTTCCCAGCCTTTTTCTTTAAGGGCACATGTTTGGCCTGAACCTCCCGGATCTCCTCCTCGAATGCGTCCCACTGTTCCGACACTGATTTACCCACAAGTAGCTGTTTCCAGTCCACTATGGCCAAATCACTCCTTACTTAACAAAATTAGCTTTGCCCCAATTCGGGACTTTTATTCCAGGCCTATCCTTGTCCTTATCCATAACCAACTTGAATCTGACTGAATTATGGTCACTGGCACTGTCCCACTAACACCCCTTCAACCTGCCCAGCTTTATTCCCCAAAACTAAATCCAAGACCGCCCCCTCTCGTGTTGGGCTTGCTACATACTGACTAAAAAAGTTCTCTTGAATGCATTTCAAGAATTCCACACCCTCTATACCCTTCACACGAAATTTGTCCCAATCAATATTTGGATAGTTAAAATCCCCTACTATTACTACCCTATGGTTTTTGGACTTCACAGAAATTTGCCTATGTATTTGCTCCTCTATCCCCCTCCCACTGTTTGGGGGTCTATAATACCCCCTTTTTTATTTTTCAATTCGACCCATATGGCTTCATTTGATGATCCCTCTAACATATCATCCTTCCTCACCGCTGTAATAGTTTCTTTAATTAGTACGCGACCCCCCCCACCCCACCCGGCCACCTTTTTTAACCCCTCTCTATCTTGTCTAAAAATCCTGTAGCCAAGAGTATTGAGCTGCCAAACCTGCCCCTCTTTCAGCCATGTTTCTGTAATGGCGATAATGTCATACTCCCAAGTGTCTACCTGTGCTCTTAGCTGATCCGCCTTATTCGCTATACTCCTTGCATTAAAGTATATGCCATTCAGCACAGGAAGACCTCCTTGCTTACTACTTACTAAGCCCTGTTTCCTCTGACTTATAAATTCGCTTTCTAGATTCTTGCTATCCAATTTCTACTTTACTTCCTTCCCTTTTGAATTTGTTCTCAGGTTCCCATCCCCCTGCCAAGCTAGTTTAAAATCTCCCCAACAGCACTAGCAAAACTCCCCGCGAGGATATTGATCCCGGCACTGTGGAGGTGTAACCCGTTCAGTTTGTACAGGTCCCATATCCCCCAGAAATGGTCCCAATGCCTCAAGAATTTAAAGCCCTCCCGCTTACACCAACTTTCCAGCCACGTGTTCATCTTCTCTATCCTTCTATTCTTATATTTATTAGCACGTGCCACCGGTAGTAACCTGGAGATTACTACATTTGAGATCCTACCCGTTAATTTTCTTCATAGCTCCCTGAATTCTTCCTGTAGGACCTCATCCCTCATTTTACCTACTAATGTGATGAAAACCTACTATCTTTCCGCTAGTTATATGAATTCTACCTGAAATTAATTTGCAGTCTCAATTCATACATTCCATGGACACACAGTGGAAAACTGCTTTGAATTTGCTATGCAGAGACCATGGGAAGACAGATCTGGGAAATGGATAGTTACACAGGACAACAGAGCCTCTTTTGAGTTTGGGGTTAAGGTTGGATGTAGATAAAGTTAAAGTGATTGAAAATTGTGGACAATATGTTTATGTTGCAGTATTAAATTTGAGTCCAACCGAATAGTGCCACTTCATATACATTGCTGGAGCAGACGACAGGGTGATTTAGTCTCTACCTTACTTTGCCACATCTGACCTGAGTGCTTCGTCCTGCACTGGGTCTCTGAAATAGAAAGGTACGATTTCCCAGAAATGATATATTGCATACTGATAAGTTGAATATTAATCAAAATAAAACACTGACATATTTATTACAGTTAATAAAGATGTGAAACACAGAAAATAGGTGCAAGAGTAGGCCATTCGGCCCTTCGAGCCTGCATCACCATTCAATAAGATCATGGCTGATCATTCCCTCAGTACCCCTTTCCTGCTTTCTCTCCATACCCCTTGATCCCCTGAGCCGTAAGGGCCATATATAACTCCCTCTTGATTATATCCAATGAACTGGCATCAACAATTCTCTGCTGCAGGGAATTCCATAGGTTAACAACTCGCTGAGTAAAGAAGTTTCTCCTCGTCTCAGTCCTAAATGGCCTACCCCTTATCCTAAGACTATGTCCCCTGGTTCTGGACTTTGCCAACATCAGGAACATTCTTCCCGCATCTAACCTGTCCAGTCCCGTCAGAATCTTATACGTTTCGATGAGATTCCCCTCTCATCCTTCCAAACTTCTGTGAATAAAAGCCCAGTTGATCCAGTCTCTCCTCATAGTACAGTCCAGCCTTCTTTGGAATCATTCTGGTGAACCTTCGCTACACTCCCTCAATAACAAGAACGTCCTTCCTCAGATTAGGAGACCAAAACTGAACATAATATTCCAGGTGAGGCCTCACTAAGGCCCTGTACAACTGCAGTAAGACCTCCCTGCTCGTAAAACGCTCTACATAAACGCACGCAGCATTCGAAATAAGGTAAATGAGTTGACGGCACAAATCATTACAAATGGGTATGATTTGGTGGCCATTACGGAAACATGGTTGCAGGGTGGCCAAGACTGGGAATTAAACATACAGGGGTATCTGACGATTCGGAAAGATAGACAAGAAGGGAAAGGAGGTGGGGTAGCTCTGTTAATAAAAGATGATATCAGGGCAGTTGTGAGAGACGATATTGGCTCTAATGAACAAAATGTTGAATCATTGTGGGTGGAGATTAGAGATAGTAAGGGGAAAAAGTCACTGGTGGGCGTAGTTTATAGGCCCCCAAATAATAACTTTACGGTGGGGCGGGCAATAATCAAGGGAATAATGGAGGCATGTGAAAAAGGAGTAGTCATGGGGGATTTTAACCTACATATCAATTGGTCAACTCAAATCGCACGGGGTAGCCTGGAGGAGAAATTCATAGAATGCTTACAGGATTGTTTCTTAGAACAGTATGTGACAGAACCTACAAGGGAGCAAGCTATCTTAGATCTGGTCCTGTGTAATGAGACAGGAAAAATAAATGATCTCCGAGTAAAAGATCCTCTCGGAATGAATGATCACAGTATGGTTGAATTTGTAATACAGATTGAGGGTGAGGAAGTAGTGTCTCAAACGAGCGTACTATGCTTAAACAAAGGAGACTACAGTGGGATGAGGGCAGAGTTGGCTAAAGTACACTGGAAACACAGACTAAACGGTAGCACAATTGAGGAACAGTGGAGGACTTTTAAGAAGCTCTGAGAGGCGGGAGTCCAGAGAGGCAGCGGCCGATAAAAGGCTCAGCAGTCCGGGGAGCGTCGAGAGAGGCGGGAGTCCAGAGAGGCAGCGGCCTATAAAAGGCTCAGCAGTCCGGGGAGCGTCGAGAGAGGCGGGAGTCCAGAGAGGCAGCGGCCTATAAAAGGCTCAGCAGTCCGGGGAGCGTCGAGAGAGGCGGGAGTCCAGAGAGGCAGCGGCCTATAAAAGGCTCAGCAGTCCGGGGAGCGTCGAGAGAGGCGGGAGTCCAGAGAGGCGTAGCGGTGCAGCTCCAGCTGGGAGAGAAGGCAAAAAAGAAGTAGAAGGAAATCAAAAGGTGACGTCACAGCCAACGTGGTAAGTGATTGGCTGCTGATTGGTGAGTAGTTTTTCTTTTTCTTTATTAGTCAGTAACTTTTAACATTGTTGTCGGCAATTTAAGTGTATCTAAGGGTTAAGTCATGGCAGGACAGCTCGGTCACGTGATATGCTCCTCCTGTACCATGTGGGAACACGGGGACAACACCAGTGTCCCTGACGACTACATGTGCGGGAAGTGTGTCCACCTCCGGCTACTGACGGTCCGCGTTGCGGGGTTGGAGCTGAAGGTGGATTCACTCTGGAGCATCCACGATGCTGAGAATGACGTGAGTATCACGTGTAGCGAGTTGGTCTTACTGCAGGAGAAGGGTCCACAGCCAGCGAGGGAATGGAAGACCAGCAGGAAGAGTAGTGCAAGGAAGGTAGTGCAGGGGTCCCCTGTGGTCATCCCCCTGCAAAACAGATACACCGCTTTGAGTACTGTTGAGGGGGATGACTCATCAGGGGAGGGCAGCAGCAGCCAAGTTCATGGCACCGTGGCTGGCTCTGTTGCACAGGAGGGCAGGAAAAAGAGTGGAAGAGCGATAGTGATAGGGGATTCAATTGTAAGGGGAATAGATAGGCGTTTCTGCGGCCGCAACCGAGACTCCAGGATGGTATGTTGCCTCCCTGGTGCAAGGGTCAAGGATGTCTCGGAGCGGGTGGAGGACATTCTAAAAAGGGAGGGAGAACAGCCAGTTGTCGTGGTGCACGTTGGTACCAATGACATAGGTAAAAAAAGGGATGAGTTCCTACGAAATGAATTTAAGGAGCTAGGAGCTAAATTAAAAAGTAGGACCTCAAAAGTAGTAATCTCGGGATTGCTACCAGTGCCACGTGCTAGTCAGAGTAGGAATCGCAGGATAGCTCAGATGAATACGTGGCTTGAGCAATGGTGCAGCAGGGAGGGATTCAAATTCCTGGGGCATTGGAACCGGTTCTGGGGGAGGTGGGACCAGTACAATCCGGACGGTCTGCACCTGGGCAGAATCGGAACCAATGTCCTAGGGGGAGTGTTTGCTAGTGCTGTTGGGGAGGAGTTAAACTAATATGGCAGGGGGATGGGAACCAATGCAGGGAGATAGAGGGAAACAAAAAGGAGGCAAAAACAAAAGACAGAAAGGAGATGAGGAAAAGTGGAGGGCAGAGAAACCCAAGGCAAAGAACAAAAAGGGCCATTGTACAGCAAAATTCTAAAAGGACAGAGGGTGTTAAAAAAACAAGCCTAAAGGCTTTGTGTCTTAATGCAAGGAGTATCCGCAATAAGGTGGATGAATTAACTGTGCAAATAGATGTTAACAAATATGATGTGATTGGGATTACGGAGACGTGGCTCCAGGATGAGCAGGGCTGGGAACTCAACATCCAGGGGTATTCAACATTCAGGAAGGATAGAATAAAAGGAAAAGGCGGTGGGGTAGCATTGCTGGTTAAGGAGGAGATTAAGGCAATAGTTAGGAAGGACATTAGCTTGGATGATGTGGAATCTATATGGGTAGAGCTGCAGAACACCAAAGGGCAAAAAACGTTAGTGGGAGTTGTGTACAGACCTCCAAACAGTAGTAGTGATGTTGGGGAGGGCATCAAACAGGAAATTAGGGGTGCGTGCAATAAAGGTGCAGCAGTTATAATGGGTGACTTTAATATGCACATAGATTGGGCTAACCAAACTGGAAGCAATACGGTGGAGGAGGATTTTCTGGAGTGCATAAGGGATGGTTTTTTAGACCAATATGTCGAGGAACCAACTAGGGGGGAGGCCATCTTAGACTGGGTGTTATGTAATGAGAAAGGATTAATTAGCAATCTCGTTGTGCGAGGCCCCTTGGGGAAGAGTGACCATAATATGGTGGAATTCTGCATTAGGATGGAGAATGAAACAGTTAATTCAGAGACCATGGTCCAGAACTTAAAGAAGGCTAACTTTGAAGGTATGAGGCGTGAATTGGCTGAGATGGATTGGCGAATGATACTTAAGGGGTTGACTGTGGATGGGCAATGGCAGACATTTAGAGACCGCATGGATGAACTACAACAATTGTACATTCCTGTCTGGCATAGAAATAAAAAAGGGAAGGTAGCTCAACCGTGGCTATCAAGGGAAATCAGGGATAGTATTAAAGCCAAGGAAGTGGCATACAAATTGGCCAGAAATAGCAGCGAACCTGGGGACTGGGAGAAATTTAGAACTCAGCAGAGGAGGACAAAGGGTTTGATTAGGGCAGGGAAAATGGAGTATGAGAAGAAGCTTGCAGGGAACATTAAGACGGATTGCAAAAGTTTCTATAGATATGTAAAGAGAAAAAGGTTAGTAAAGACAAATGTAGGTCCCCTGCAGTCAGAATCAGGGGAAGTCATAACGGGGAACAAAGAAATGGCGGACCAATTGAACAAGTACTTTGGTTCGGTATTCACGAAGGAGGACACGAACAACCTTCCGGTTATAAAAGGGGTCGGGGGGTCTAGTAAGGAGGAGGAACTGAGGGAAATCCTTATTAGCCGGGAAATTGTGTTGGGGAAATTGATGGGATTGAAGGCCGATAAATCCCCAGGGCCTGATGGACTGCATCCCAGAGTACTTAAGGAGGTGGCCTTGGAAATAGTGGATGCGTTGACAGTCATTTTCCAACATTCCATTGACTCTGGATCAGTTCCTATGGAGTGGAGGGTAGCCAATGTAACCCCACTTTTTAAAAAAAGGAGGGAGAGAGAAAACAGGGAATTATAGACCGGTCAGCCTGACATCGGTAGTGGGTAAAATGATGGAATCAATTATTAAGGATGTCATAGCAGTGCATTTGGAAAGAGGTGACATGATAGGTCCAAGTCAGCATGGATTTGTGAAAGGGAAATCATGCTTGACAAATCTTCTGGAATTTTTTGAGGATGTTTCCAGTAGAGTGGATAAGGGAGAACCAGTTGATGTGGTATATTTGGACTTTCAGAAGGCGTTCGACAAGGTCCCACACAAGAGATTGATGTGCAAAGTTAGAGCACATGGGATTGGGGGTAGTGTACTGACATGGATTGAGAACTGGTTGTCAGACAGGAAGCAAAGAGTAGGAGTAAATGGGTACTTTTCAGAATGGCAGGCAGTGACTAGTGGGGTACCGCAAGGTTCTGTGCTGGGGCCCCAGCTGTTTACACTGTACATTAATGATTTAGATGAGGGGATTAAATGTAGTATCTCCAAATTTGCGGATGACACTAAGTTGGGTGGCAGTGTGAGCTGCGAGGAGGATGCTGTGAGGCTGCAGAGCGACTTGGATAGGTTAGGTGAGTGGGCAAATGCATGGCAGATGAAGTATAATGTGGATAAATGTGAGGTTATCCACTTTGGTGGTAAAAACAGAGAGACAGACTATTATCTGAATGGTGACAGATTAGGAAAAGGGGAGGTGCAAAGAGACCTGGGTGTCATGGTACATCAGTCATTGAAGGTTGGCATGCAGGTGCAGCAGGCGGTTAAGAAAGCAAATGGCATGTTGGCCTTCATAGCAAGGGGATTTGAGTACAGGGGCAGGGAGGTGTTGCTACAGTTGTACAGGGCATTGGTGAGGCCACACCTGGAGTATTGTGTACAGTTTTGGTCTCCTAACCTGAGGAAGGACATTCTTGCTATTGAGGGAGTGCAGCGAAGGTTCACCAGACTGATTCCCGGGATGGCGGGACTGACCTATCAAGAAAGACTGGATCAACTGGGCTTGTATTCACTGGAGTTCAGAAGAATGAGAGGGGACCTCATAGAAACATATAAAATTCTGACGGGGTTAGACAGGTTAGATGCAGGAAGAATGTTCCCAATGTTGGGGAAGTCCAGAACCAGGGGTCACAGTCTAAGGATAAGGGGTAAGCCATTTAGGACCGAGATGCGGAGGAACTTCTTCACCCAGAGAGTGGTGAACCTGTGGAATTCTCTACCACAGAAAGTTGTTGAGGCCAATTCACTAAATATATTCAAAAAGGAGTTAGATGAGGTCCTTACTGCTAGGGGGATCAAGGGGTATGGCGAGAAAGCAGGAATGGGGTACTGAAGTTGAATGTTCAGCCATGAACTCATTGAATGGCGGTGCAGGCTAGAAGGGCCGAATGGCCTACTCCTGCACCTATTTTCTATGTTTCTATGTTTCTATGTTTCTATGTTTCATAGTGCGCAACAAAAATATATTCCAGTGAAAAAGAAGGGTGGTAAGAGAAGGGATAACCAACCGTGGGTAACCAAGGAAATAAAGGAGAGTATCAAATCAAAGACCAATGCGTATAAGATGGCCAAGGTTAGTGGGAAACTAGAAGATTGGGAACATTTTAAACAACAGCAAAGAATGACTAAAAAAGCAATAAAGAAAGGAAAGATAGATTACGAAGGTAAACTTGCGTGAAACATAAAAACAGATAGTAAAAGCTTTTACAGATATATAAAACGGAAAAGAGTGACTAAAGTAAATGTTGGTACCTGAGATGATGAGAAGGGGGATTTAATAATGGGAAATGTGGAAATGGCTGAGACCTTAAACAATTATTTTGCTTCGGTCTTCACAGTGGAAGACACAAAAACCATGCCAAAAATTGCTGGTCATGCGAATGTGGGAAGGGAGAACCTTGAGACAATCACTAGGGGGGTAGTGCTGGACAGGCTAATGGGACTCAAGGTAGACAAGTCCCCTGGTCCAGATGAAATGTAGCCCAGGGTATTAAAAGAGATGGTGGAAGTTATAGCAGATGCATTCGTTATAATCCACCAAAATTCTCTGGAGTCTGGGGAGGTACCAGCGGATTGGAAAGCAGCTAATGTAACGCCTCTGTTTAAAACAGGGGGCAGACAATAGGCAGGTAACTATAGGCCGGTTAGTTTAACATCTGTCGTGGGGAAAATGCTTGAAACTATCATTAAGGAAGAAATGTGTACCGATGGATGTGGTGTTTTTAGATTTCCAAAAGGCATTCGATAAGGTGCCACACAAAAGGTTACTGCAGAAGATAGAGGTACGCGGAGTCAGAGGAAATGTATTAGCATGGATAGAGAATTGGCTGCCGAACAGAAAGCAGAGAGTCGGGATAAATGGATCCTTTTCGGGGTGGAAATCGGTGGTTAGTGGTGTGCCACAGGGATCGGTGCTGGGACCACAACTGTTTACAATATACATAGATGACCTGGAAGAGGGGACAGAGTGTAGTGTAACAAAATTTGCAGATGACGCAAAGATTAGAAACATGGAAACATAGAAACATAGAAAATAGGTGCAGGAGTAGGCCATTCGGCCCTTCTAGCCTGCACCGCCATTCAATGAGTTCATGGCTGAACATGCAACTTCAGTACCCCATTCCTGCTTTCTCGCCATACCCCTTGATCCCCCGAGTAGTAAGGACTTCATCTAACTCCTTTTTGAATATATTTAGTGAATTGGCCTCAACAACTTTCTGTGGGAGAGAATTCCACAGGTTCACCATTCTCTGGGTGAAGAAGTTTCTCCTCATCTCGGTCCTAAATGGCTTACCACTTATCCTTAGACTGTGACCCCTAGTTCTGGACTTCCCCAACATTGGGAACATTCTTCCTGCATCTAACCTGTCTAAACCCATCAGAATTTTAAACGTTTCTATGAGGTCCCCTCTCATTCTTCTGAACTCCAGTGAATACAAGCCCAGTTGATCCAGTCTTTCTTGATAGGTCAGTCTCGCCATCCAGGAATCAGTCTGGTGAACCTTTGCTGCACTCCCTTAATAGCAAGAATGTCCTTCCTCAGGTTAGGAGACCAAAACTGTACACAATACTCCAGGTGTGGCCTCACCAAGGCCCTGTACAACTGTAGCAACACCTCCCTGACCCTGTACTCAAATCCCCTCGCTATGAAGGGGAAAGGGGAAAATATTAGTGGGAAAGCGGGTTGTGTAGAGGACACAGAGAGGCTGCAAAGAGATTTGGATAGGTTAAGCGAATGGGCTAAGGTTTGGCAGATGGAATACAATGTCAGAAAGTGTGAGGTCATCCACCTTGGGAAAAAAAAAACAGTAAAAGGGAATATGTATTTGTGAAACAAAAAGATAATAAAGTTGTATATGAGTATGAAGTACGAGGGTTGAGTTGAATGATCTGAATGGTATTTTTAATCCTTTCTTCACTGGGCGACTTTAATCTGCATATTGATTGGGCTAACCTAACTGGTAGCAATGCGGTGGAGGAGGATTTCCTGGAGTGTATTAGGGATGGTTTTCGAGACCAAAATGTCGAGGAACCAACCAGAGAGCTAGCCACCCTAGACTGGGTGATGCGTAATGTGAAGGGACTAATTAGCAATCTTGTTGGGAAGAGTGACCATAATATGGTAGAATTCTTTATTAAGATGGAGAGTGACAAAGTTAATTCAGAAACTAGGGTCCTGAACTTAAGGAAAGGTAACTTTGATGGTATGAGGTGTGAATTGGCTAGAATAGACTGGCAAATGATACTTAAAGGGTTGACGGTGGATAGGCAATTGCAAACCTTTAAAGATCACATGGATGAACTTCAACAATTGTACATCCCTGTCTGGAGTAAAAATAAAACGGTGAAGGTGGCTCAACCATGGCTAACAAGGGAAATTAAGGAAAGTGTGAAATCCAAGGAAGGGGCATACAAATTAGCCAGAAAGAGCAGCAAACTAGAGGACTGGGAGAAATTTAGAATTCAGCAGAAGAGCACAAAGGTTTTAATTAAGATGGGGGAAATACAGTACGAGAGGAAGCTTGCCGGAAACGTAAAAACTGACTGCAAAAGCTTCTATAGATATGTGAAGAGAAAAAGATGAGTGAAGACAAACATAGGTCCTTATAGTCTGATTCGGGTGAATTTATAATGGGGAACAAAGAAATGGCAGACCAATTGAACAAGTACTATGGTTTTGTCTTCACAAAGGAAGACACAAATAACCTTCCGGATGTACTAGGGGACCGAGAGTCTAGTGAGAAGGAGGAACTGAAGGATATCCTTATTAGGCGGCAAATTGTGTTAGGGAAATTGACGGGATTGAAGGCTGATAAATCCCCAGGGCCTGATAGTCTACATCCCAGAGTACTAAAGGAAGTGGCCCTAGAAATAGTAGATGCATTGGTGATAATTTTCCAGCAGTCTATTGACTCTGGATCAGTTCCTATGGACTGGAGGGTTGCTAATGTAACACCACTTTTTAAAAAAGGAGGGAGAGAGAAAACGGGTAATTATAGACCGGTTAGCCTGACATCAGTAATAGGGAAAATGTTGGAATCAATCATTAAGGATGAAATAGTAGCGCATTTGGAAAGCAGTGACAAGATTGGTCCAAGTCAGCATGGATTTATGAAAGGGAAATGATGCTTGACAAATCTTCTGGAATTTTTTGAGGATGTAACTAGCAGAGTGGACAAGGGAGAACCAGTGGATGTGGTGTATTTGGACATTCAAAAGGCTTTTGACAAGGTCCCGCACAAGAGATTGGTGTGCAAAATCAAAGCACATGGTATTGGGGTAATGTATTGACGTGGATCGAGAACTGGTTGGCAGAAAGGAAACAGAGAGTCAGGATAAACGGGTCCTTTTCAGAATGGCAGGCAGTGACTAGTGGAGTGCCGCAGGGCTCAGTGCTGGGACCGCAGCTCTTTACAATATACAGTAACGATTTAGATGAAGTAATTGAGTGTAATATCTCCAAGTTTGCAGATGACACTGAACTGGGTGGCGGTGTGAGCTGTGAGGAGGACGCTAAGAGGCTACAGGGTGACTTGGACAGGTTAGGTGAGTGGGCAAATGCATGGCAGATGCAGTATAATGTGGATAAATGTGAGGTTATCCATTTTGGGGGCAAAAACACGAAGGCAGAATATTATCTGAATGGCGGCAGATTAGGAAAAGGGGAGGTGCAACGAGATCTGGGTGTCATGGTTCATCAGTCATTGAAAGTTGACATGCAGGTACAACAGGCGGTGAAGAAGACAAATGGTATGTTGGCCTTCATAGCTAGGGGATTTGAATATAGGAGCAGGGAGGTCTTCCTGCAGTTGTTCAGGGCCTTGGTGAGGCCTCACCTGGAATATTGTGTTCAGTTTTGGTCTCCTAATCTGAGGAAGGACGTTTTTGCTATTGAGGGAGTGCAGCGAAGGTTCACCAGACTGATTCCCGGGATGGCAGGACTGACATATGTGGAGAGACTGGATCAACTGGGCCTTTATTCACTGGAGTTTAGAAGGACGAGAGGTGATCTCATAGAAAGGTATAAGATTCTGACGGGACTGGACAGCTTAGATGCAGGAAGAATGTTCCCAATGTTGGGGAAGTCCAGAAACAGGGGACACAGTCTTAGGATAAGGGGTTGGCCATTTAGGACTGAGATGAGGAGAAACTTCTTCACTCAGAAAGTTGTTAACCTGTGGAATTCCCTGTCGCAGAGAGTTGTTGATGCCAGTTCATTGGATATATTCAAGAGGGAGTTAGATATGGCCCTTACAGCTCAAGGGATCAAGGGGTATGGAGAGAAAGCAGGAAAGGGGTACCGAGGGAATGATCAGACATGATCTTGTTGAATGGCGGTGCAGGCTCGAAGGGCCGAATGGCCTCCTCCTGCACCTATTTTCTATGTTTCTATTTTTCCAGCTCTTCCCATTCTCGATGTAAAGTTTTTTTTGTTCTTTCCCCTAGAATTTCATCACAATGGCGACATATTTTCATGCAAATGTTCATGCAGTTGTGATTTCTTGCAGACATTCACCTGCACCCTCTTATTGCTCACAGGATGGTCTTGCAATGATTCTTTAAATTGCTGTAGTGTCCAGCCTCTCTTAGATTTCTCTCAGGTTCACTTTGTAGCACAGATTAATTAAATTCAGTGATGTGATCGCAAAAAAATAAAAGTAATCTAGAAAATATCTTTACTCACTGCCATTTTAAACAATTTTTGTGTAGTAGAACCTCATGGCTCTATCACCACTTTGTGTGCTGTAAGGTTTGCATAACTATATACTTTTGAAGAGTACACAGCAAACCTTATACAGCAAATATTTTAAGCTTTGAAATTAATTTCCAGATGACATGATAGTTTTCAGAATTAGTATCATGCATCAAGGCAGGCATATTTTAAAATCATAGTGTGGTAATGACTATCCAATTATTAATAGCTAAGAGTGACACTTTAAGCTCTTTTACTGATTTTTTGTATTGTGTATATATAATTACATAATGATATCTAAATAAAATATAAGAAATTACTTTGATGGCAAATTAGATCCTTGGTTTATTAAGCAATAATTATACAGATTCCAATTTTAAAAATTCCCACGGCACAGATAAATAAAATGATGCTGTTAATATGTCACAAACTAATGACCAGAAAGTAATTTTTAAAATGTATTCAAAATTGTTTGAAGATATGTATTGATATTAATGACCTCATCAGTATATTTACATTAAAAAAAACTACATTTTAATTCACTTTCAGATTCTTCTGAATACAGTCAGCTCACCTCATTCTAACTGAATTCAGTGACTAAAAAAAGAAAGCAGTTATGTACTGCCATGTTGGATACTAAATTGAGTCTGGCTGGTTTCTGAATATTTTTGCTTAAGGCAGAATGTAGACATTTTGGGCCCAATTTTCCCCAACCCCTTTTTTCAGCGCACTTACCTTAAATGCGGCGACTTTGTGCGCTGGGATTGGCGCCGAAAAATAGGGACCCCATCCCGCCCGCTCTGCCGAGTCGCCAGTGTCCCAGCGTGGCGTAGCTAGTGAAGTGGCGGGTGGAACAACAGCCCAGCGCAGAAAGCACTGCCGGCAGCTGCGCGCATGCTCAGTGAAGTCTGCGTGCATGCTCCTGCCCTCCCAGCGTATCCTGCGGGCTGTTAGCAGGACCCGATGCTCGCAGCCCCTATCCCCAGCTGAAGGGATGCCCCGATCTTCGCTGCACCCTAACCCCGGCCGAGTGGTCTCCCGCAACGGCCAATCGACTTCCAGGGCCGAGGTAGGACTTCAGTTTTATTTTTTATTTATTGATGGTTGTGCTTGAGAGTTTTGATTGGGGTGGGGGGAGAAAGAGTGTTTTGATGGGCGGCGGGAGTGGGGGGAAGAGAGTGTTTTGATGGAGGGGGGGGGGGAACTTCAAAAACAATACTTGATTCTGGCATAAAGGTAGGACTTCTATCTTTTATTTGTTCTTGATTGATTGCTTATTACTTTTTGTGGTTTGTTTAGTGTTTTGTAAGTCTTGGTGTAGGTCCTCAGCTTCCTTCTATTTTTTATTTGTTATCTAATTGCTCATTACTTTTTGGACTTTGTTTAGTGCTTTGTAAGTCTTGGTGCAGGTCCTCTCAGCTTCCTTGTATTTTTTGTTACTGAATGCTTATTTTTGTGCTTTGTAAGTCTTGGTGCTTTAAATGTAGTAATCTGCGCCGAATTCTTAACTGCCCGCTATGTATTTCAGAGCTGGCCACATACGCTGACCTAAGTCGATTTGAGTAAGTTTTAGCTGGCCAAAGTAGCATAAATGGCCAAAACTGGCGTAAGTGTCTGGGAACGTCGCCTTTTGAAAAAAAAACGGAACGAAAAAAAATCGTGCCTAACTGAGTTACTCTGGAGCAAATTTTGGGGGGGAAATGGCATCTTTTAAACTTATGCCAGGAAAAACAACTTACTCCAAAAAAATTGATGCAAGTCATGGCCAAAATTGGGCCCAAAGACTTCCAATATTACCCGCTGAAATAAATTCACTAGATCAATCAAATTACTTTAACTGCACATCTTCCATCAAAAGGCATATTCCTTCATTGCAGGTGAACGTCATACTGACATCAGTAGCTGCCCTGACCATATGGAACAGTCCAGTGGCATTAGCACTGCTACAGTTAATAATAGCACACAGTAACAGCCACCACTGAACATCATTTTGTTCAATTTATCACATGAATTCGAATAAACCATATTTTTGAAAGAATCAAGCATTTATCAAACTTCAGTAGAGGAACTAAAAATAAAATTGAAAGAATGAGTATGAATGTGCTTTCACAACATACTCTTGATGATACAGCAAAATAAGTCACATTCAAGATATATATTAGCCTCACAACAGAAAGTCAGTTCCAACCACACAAGATTTCAATTCAAAGGCAGAGATTAGTTACCTTTATAGGCATTCTGCCAAATTATTTTATAGTGAAAACAAGGATTACCCCCTTGAATTTTTTCAAATTCTCAATCTATTTTTGCTTCAGGCATGCTGGCTGAGCAGATGCCAGCTATTGATTGGTTGTGCCCTATTGATTTCTTACTCTCACTTTCCGCAAAACTGTTCCAGTCTGACATTGATTGCACTAAAGCTCAAAAGACATATTGCACACCACACATTCTGCCTAATTTAAAGGAAAGAATCGTAATTCAAAGGTGTTCAGCTTCATTGGCGAACACTTTAATACATTCTTACCCAAAGACACTAGTTTAAAGGGCAAAGACTAAGTAAAATTTCCAAGAATTTTACTTGCTCAGCTTGACTTATGGGCGTAGTCTCAATATATATCTATATAAAAGCACATAATCACTTAATAATTCTATCAAAAGGATGCAATACAGCTGCAATAGCACATTTCTTAAAACTAGATCCAGTAAATTAAATTTTTATACTTTTATTATATCAGTTCCCTTCTAAGGTTTCTCTCTCATTTCTACTGTGAGCCTTTAGCTAAGGCACATCTTAATCAGATTTGTAGTCCCAGCTACACTTATTCCATTAGTTTACCAATAGGAAGTATGTCCAGATCAGAGATGAATAGAGACAACATTCTCCTAAACAATTTGTTTACCCTTAGGAAATATCTGTTTTGCATTCTCTTTACAGAATTGTTCTGTACGTATGCCATTTAGAAACTCTGGGGCTTTCTTGATGGCTCAGTTGGTAAAATCACTGCACGATGTGAGATTGGGGAACATAGTCAAGAAAGTTCTTACGTTTCATCTCTAGTCTATGCGGATCTTAACCACTATGGCTTTTGGGGCACTATAATTAGCTTCATTGCCTGGAGCTAGAAAAGAGGAAAAAAAGCTGGCAACGTTCCCACTCCAGATTGCTACCCAGTGACCCCTGCCATGCATAATAATATGAAGGATTAAGATCTTAAAATTATGCTGTGGGATATCATGTGAATATTTAATGCTTTAATCTAAATTTCCTTTGTCTGCTATTTTTGTGAAATAATCCTTTCAAATTAAATGCTAAAAAGAACTTTAGGTATGTCCTGTTGTCTCTCAGTATAATTTCAAGGCGAAAGCTTTGTGTCCTTCAGCACATTTTACTTGCTATTAATAACCATTATGTATTGTTTTGCAGGAATGTACTACTTGTTCTTTTTGTTTCAGCATTTTAAGTGTTCAGAAGCTTTTGTTTTTATTTCTCTTAAACTTTATAAACAGTCAGTGGTGTGTTACAGCAGTTCTGAAACATAGTCAAGATTTGGTCTTATCCTGGCTTCATAGTAACTATAAAATCAACTGTACTAAACAGGCTTGTGTTATTTTACACAATATGCTTGTCCAGCCTGGGCCATTCTCTTGTTGACTTCTGATATCCTGAGGAAGAGACCTAACTACTGATACTCACTGAAGGAAAAGATAATGGGAGAGAAATCCATATACTTACCGCCACCTGTTCTCGAAAAAAATTGTGGCAGCTGTTCTTGCGCCTGCAAGGGGAGGTCCCCGTGGCAGCCGTCATATTCATGGGCCCCTTTGCACTGTCGGTAACAGGCAATGCCCTGTAAAAAAATACTGGCAACGTGGTGACGTCAGTTGGCATGAAACGCCGACTTAATGTCACCTACACGAACTTCGACCCTAGCACTCAATTCAGCGCTGGGTTCTCAGCCGTCAGGTTAACCTGGTGTGCAAGCAGGCTGACGGATGCTGACAGGAGCAATATCTGCAGCTGTTAAAGGGACACATACATCATCAGGTAGGTTTGAATGGAAGGGTTTGGCCTTGGTTTTTTGGATGTTATTGAAATGGTGGCTTGCGGCAATGTGAAAAGTGTTTTAATTGTTTTGAGAGTGCTGCTGGATGTTTGCAAGGGGTCGGATGGCAAGTAAATGCCTTTGAGAAGAACATTCTGCGAATACTCAGCAGGTCACGCAACATCCATGGAGTTTACATCTCAGGTCGACATGCTGCCTGACCAACTGAGTATTTGCAGCATCTTATGCTGTCATTTCATATTTACAGCATTCGCTTGCAGAGGGAAGAGAAAAACGCAGGAGACAAAGACGCAGAAGAGCAAAACACAGAAGAGCAAGACGAAGAAGACAAGGATTCAGACGGAATATCTGGGATGGAATCATCCGCCTGTGGTCCCACTGGCTGAGCAGGCTATCTCTTCTTGTTGACCCACTGGCTGGCAGGCTGCATTTCTTGGGTGAAATGAGGAAAACACAAGGGTGGAGTTGTGCTGACAGGAGAGCGGGTATTCGAGTGGTGCATATCAGAAGGGGGATAATGGATGAGGATACCCTCAGCCAAGAACAGCCTTCACCATCTCCTCCAAGGGGGTGAGGCGATGCTAGGAATGGTAGATGCACCTCGTCATTGGTGCAGATTGTTGGTAGGTGAGTGATTGGAGGTGGGGGGGGTGGGAGTGGGAGTCGTGCATTGAGCAGTGTGTGAGGCTAGTGGTGCAGTTGGTAAATGACATATTTTCAAGATGCATTCACTGACCTTGACCAGTGTTCTGAGGTCATGAAACTTCTTTGGGCACTGGAGCCAGATGATGGGGGCGACATTGCTGGCAGTAATGGCCTTGAATGTACTCCCACACTGCTCTTTCTAGAGGGCCTCCTGGCCCCTGTGCGTAGAGGACCAGCTTTGCAGTGTTGACCCCTTGCACAAATCTGGAGTGCTATGTGCAAGACCTTGGGTGCCTGTTCCCAGGCTTGCTGAGCCATTTGTGTTAGTGCTGAAACAGTTTTCCCATTTGTTCACTTTAAGAAAGTGATTTAGCATTTGCAACTTCTTGGAAATATTGATTATTTGTTGAAAGACAGAAAGGGCTGAATACATATTGAATCAGTGCATTTTATTTTGTCTTGCTTCAATGTGCATGGCCCTTTAAATTTCAGAGCTCCTCGCTGCCCACAATGCATTGCGAGCTTCAGTCCCCCCGCAGCAACGCCACACCAGGACTACAAATTGGTCCCAGATCCCTCGTGCTATGTCCCCACACCAATTTAGGTCGGTTACCGCTGCAACCATTTCGGGCGGCTATTAATGGCAGTTGGCGGTGACACCGACTGCTTTGCTGGCGATCACCAATTTTTCCCCCAAGGAGACAGCTTTCCAGGAGTTTTCAGTGACACTATACCTCCATTATTTAGTTGGCTGAAACCCCTATATAAGCCATTTATAAACATAATAATGCTGTCTTCAATTTGTCCTGAGTCTGCCATTAATCTATGCATTTGTTTGCAAAAGTTGACTGTATTCACAATGCAAAGTGGCCATATTTGCAGAGAATACTTAACAAAAACGGGCAGTGGAATCAGGGTATGAACTCAGAAAATACAGAACAACTTGGATAATATAAGTAAATGGCAGAAAAATGGCAAATTTAATTTAATGCAGACATAAAAGTCTTGCATTTATAGAGCGCTTTTCACAACCTTGGGATGACCCAAAGCGATTTACAGCCAATTAAGTACTTTTGAAGAGTATTCACTGTTGTAATGGAGGCAACTCAGCAACCAATTTGTGCACAGCAAGCTCCCACAAACAGCAATGTGATAAGGAGATAACCTGTTTTAGTGATGTTGGTTAAGTGCTAAAGAGTTCCAGGATACTGGGGATAACTCCGCTGCTCTTCTTCACAATAGTGCCATGAGAACTTTTATGTCCACCTGAGAGGGCAAAGGGCGTCAGATAAACATCTCCTCCAAAAGACAGCACATCCAACAGTGCAAAACTCTCTCAGCACTGTACGGAGTGTCAGCCTGGATTATGTGCTCAAGTAAGACACATAGGAAAAAATAATGTACTCCATGAATGGTGTTGAAATAGTATCAGATAAAGCTGAAAGAATCCTAGGACTCTTAGAAGACCAGACGCTTAACCTGCCCAGTCAATACAGAGTGATACGTCCATACTATACAGTATAAATGCACACGAGGCCCATACTTGAGAGGTCAGTCTGTGACCTGTCCTTTATTCCATAGCACTCAAGTGATGAAGGTGGGTGGAGCTTCCCCTTTTATATCTGAAGGTCCAGGTTAGGAGTGTCTCCCAAAAGTTCGCCACCTAGTGGTCATTGTTCTCTCAGTGTACAACTTGTCAGTTTATACATGGATTACAATGCCGGTTGAATACATGACATCACCTCCTCTCCCCCCTCCCCAGTCTTATTGGGATCACAGGTTGAGTCTCTCTGGTGGTTTACGCTCTCTTATAGAGCGCCTGAGATGGGGCTCCGGTTGTTGGGCGCTGGCCTGAGTGTCTGCTGTTTGCGGTGCCTCAGGCCTGTCCAGTAACTGGGCTCTCCTCCACTTGGTTCCGGTGTTCGGTCACCTGTGGTGGAGTGAACTCTACATAGTGTTCTTCCTCTGCTTCTTCTATGGGGTTGTTGAACCTCCTTTTTGTTTGATCCACGTGTTTGCGGCAGATTTGTCCATTGGTAAGTTTAACTACCAGAATCCTATTCCCCTCTTTTGCAATCACGGTGCCTGCGAGCCATTTGGGCCCTGCAGCGCAGTTGAGGACAAAGGCAGGGTCATTTACATCAATACATCGCGCCCTCGCATTTCTGTCATGGTAGTCACATTGTGATTGGCGCCTGCTCTCGACAATTTCTTTCATTGTGGGGTGTATAAGGGATAACCTTATTTTGAGCGTCCTTTTCATTAGCAGCTCTGCGGGTGGAACCCCTGTGAGCGAGTGTGGTCGGGATCTACAGACCAACAGGAGGAGTGATAAGCGGCTTTGTAGGGAACTCCCTTGGATTCTAAGCATCCCCTGTTTGATTATCTGCACTGCTCGTTCCGCCTGGCCGTTTTGAGGCCAGCTTGAACGGTGTCGTTCTGACATGATTAATTCCATTGCCTGCCATGAAGTCCTGGAATTCAGTGCTTGTGAAGCATGGGCCATTGTCGCTGACCAAGATATATGGTAGACCATGGGCGGCGAACATTGCCCATCGACTTTCTACCATGGCAGAGGATGTGCTTGAATTTAAAATGTCACACTCGATCCATTTGGAGTAGGCGTCTACTATAACCAAAAACATTTTTCCCATGAAAGGACCTGCGTAGTCCACATGGATACGTGACCAAGGCATGGCGGGCCAGGGCCAGGGGCTAAGGGGGGCTTCCCTGGGCGCATTGCCCAGCTGGGCACATGTGTTGCACCTGCGAACACAAAGTTCCAGATCTGCGACTATCCCTGGCCACCAAACATGTGACCTGGCAATTGCCTTCATCATGACAATGCCCGTGTGCTCATTGTGGAGTTCTCTGGTGAACACCTCTCTGCCCATCTGGGGCATGACTACACGGTTTCCCCACAGTAGGCAATCGGCCTGAATCGAGAGTTCATCCCTGCGCCTATGAAATGGTTTAAATTCCTCTGGGCATGCCCCATACGTGGCTGCCCTGTCCCCATTCAGGACACATTTCTTGACTAAAGACAATAGTGGGTCTCTATTTGTACAGACTTTAATCTGACGGGCTGTCACGGGTGAGCCTTCGTTTCCGAAAGCTTCAACAGCCATGACCATCTCAGCAGCATGCTCGGTAGCCCCCTCAGTGGTGGCTAGTGGGAGCCTGCTGAGTGCATCGGCGCAGTTTTCGGTGCCCGGTCTGTGCCGAATTGTATAGTCATAGGCGGCTAACGTGAGTGCCCACCTCTGTATGCGGGCCGATGCGTTTGCATTTATGGCCTCGTCGGCCAAAAGGGACATTAGGGGTTTGTGATCTGTCTCCAGCTCAAATTTCCTGCCAAACAGGTACTGGTGCATTTTCTTTACCGCATATACACATGCAAGCGCCTCCTTTTCTACCATCCTGTAGCCCCTTTCTGCCTGGGACAGATTTCTGGAGGCAGAAGCTACCGGCTGTAACTGACCCTTGGCATTGACATGCTGCAACACACACCCGACACCATAGGATGACGCATCTCACGTTAACACAAGTTTCTTACATGGGTCGTATAGTGTTAAGATTGTTGGAACATAATAAATTGCGTGCTCTATTAAAAGCCCTTTCCTGGCTGTCGCCCCAGACCCATTCACGACCTTGGCAGAGGAGCACGTCTAGCAGCGTGCTCAATTTGGGAAGAAAGTTACCAAAATAGTTCAGGAGCCCCAGGAATAAACGCAGCTCCGTCGTGTTACGGGGTCTGGGTGCTCTCTGGATCACTTCCATCTTGGACGCAGTAGGGCTGATCCCGTCTGCTGCTACCGTCATCCCCAGGAATTTTACTTCCAGAGCTAGGAAGACGCACTTCGTCTTTTTCAGTTGCAGCCCTACCTGGTCCAGTCTGCGTAGCACCTCCTCCAGGTTGTGGAGGTGTTCTTCAGTATCGCAACCCGTGGTGAGGATGTCGTCTTGAAAAACCACCATCCCTGGAATCGACTTGAGGCGGCTTTCCATATTTCGTTGGAAGATCGCGGCGGCCGAGCGAATCCCGAACGGACATCTGTTGTACTCAAACAACCCCTTGTGTGTCGTGATGGTGGTCAGCTTCTTCGACTCACTCGCCAGCTCCTGGGTCATGTAAGCTGAGGTCAGGTCCAATTTTGAAAAAAAGTTTGCCACCGGATAGCATCGCAAAGAGGTCCACCTCTCTCGGTAGCGGGTACTGGTCTTGAAGTGACACCCAATTGATGGTGGCCTTGTAATCACCACATATCCTGACCGACCCATCTGCCTTGAGCACCGGCACAATCAGGCTCGCCCAGTCACTGAATTCGACTGGCGAGATGATGCCTTCCCTCAGCAAGCGGTCCAATTTGCCTTCTATCTTTTCCTGCATCATGTACGGCACCGCTCGGGCCTTGTGGTGTACTGGCCTGGCGTCCGGGTTTATGTGAATCACTACCTTGGCCCCCATGAAAGTGCCAATGCCGGGTTGAAATAATGAGTCAAATTTGTCCAGGATCTGTGAGCATGATACTCGTTCCACAGAGGAAATTGCATTGACATCGCCCCATTTCCAGTTCATGACAGCAAGCCAACTCCTCCCCAGTAGTGCGGGACCGTACCCCGGGACAATCCAGAGTGGCAAACTGTTCTCCGAATCTTTGTGGGTCACGACTACCGTGGTGCTGCCTAGCACCGGAATGATCTCCTTTGTGTAAGTCCATAGCTGTGCGTCAATCGGCAATAATTTTGGCCTCCTGGCCTTGGACGCCCACAACTTTTTGAACGGTTTGATACTCATCAAGGACTGGCTGGCCCCCGTGTCTAGCTCCATTGATACTGGGATGCCATTGAGGAGCACTTTCATCATTATCGGTGGCGTCCTGGTGTATGAACTGTATACGTGCTCCACATGAACTTGCTGAACTTCAGCTTCCAGCAATTTCCCCCAGCGTTCATTTCTGCAAGTATTTTGCTCATCTCTGCAAACTCCGGCTGAGTATGTGCCTCCACACCTCCAACATGAGCTATTGTTGGAAACAAAAGGTCCCTTGCCAGTCGATCGTCCCTGACTGCCCCTGTCTTTGAGTGCGCCATTAACAGGTGTTGATGACCCCATTACTGGCCGCACTGGCCCTTGCAATGGCGTGAATCGCCGTTCAGCTAGCCATTGTCTTTGTCGAACTCCCCCTCTGGGCTCGACTATATGTTGGGGTATGCCCAAATGCCCTTGTCTGCCTGGAGAACTGTGTGCTGCTTTAACAATGTTGATTCTCTGTCCCAACCATTCCTTAACACAGTACCTCTCATCTGTTCTGCTCGTGGCCATGCTCGCATGGTTTAAATCCCAGTTTCTCGTCGCCACTGATACGTCCTTACTATACAGTATAAATGCACGCTAGGCCCTTACTTGAGAGAAGGTCAGTCTGTGACCTGTCTTTTATTCCATAGCACTCAAGTGATGAAGGTGGGTGGAGCTTCCCCTTTTATACCTGAAGGTCCAGGTTAGGAGTGTCTCCCACAAGTTCACCACCTAGTGGTCATTGTTCTCACAGTGTACAACTTGTCAATTTATACATGGGTTACAATGCTGGTTGAATACATGACACAGAGCACCAATCAAACCCAATAGAATGTTGAGATGCAAAGCCAAAACAATAAAATACAAGGCAGAGGAAGTCATAATAAAACTGTATAGTGCTCCAGATACACTTTGAGTACTGCATCCTGTTCTGGTCCCTGAGGCACATAGAAAACATTCAAGCACTGGGAGCAGTGCAGAGAAGAGCCACAAGGCTGATCTCCAATTTGAAAGATCTGAGTACAGGCAACTCTTGATTATCCGGGTCCCTCGGGATTGGGCTATTCCGGGTAAACGATTTTTCCGTTAGGGTGAGCCTACATTTTAAAGTTAAAACTTTAATGAATAAATACAATCGTTGGAGCGAATTTACATTTATAAGTTAAAACTTTAATGAATCAAAACAATCAGCTGCAGACAGTAACAAAAGATGGACATTACCAGCATGCATGCACAGGTTCTGTGCCTGGTTTGCTGGTGAAGTTAGCAGTCTTCTGGTTAAAGTCTGTGCCTGGAACCCGGTGCCGGAACTGCCCCCGTTCCCAACATCAGCTGCGGCCGCGCGCGCACACACACACCAGCAAAGTAAGGGCAGAGGAGGGTGATTTTTATGGTGAGTGAGAGAGAGAGAGAGAGAGAGACCCTTTGGCAGGTCGTCACAGAGTCCCCCCGAATCCGGTGCAGAGTCCTTTCGGCCCGGGACAGAAGCGTCCGGCACGGGGTCCCTTCGGCCAGCGAGAGAGAATGTGCGAGTGTGAGAGAGAGAATGAGCAAATACAAATGAGCAGAGTGTTTGGAAGGTGATTTTTCCAAATTATTTGGAGCTGTCTTAGCACTTGTTAGCAACAGAATGTTAAATCCCGTTACAACAGTTTTCCGTTGGATCCGTGTACGGATAATCGAGTTGCCTGTAATAGGAGAAGACTGGATTTTTCAGCCTGGAATGAGATATCTGAGAGGTGTTCTTAGAGTACATAAAATAGTTAAGGGAATGGAAAAGGTAAACCCAACATATTTTAAGTTAAGTAAAAAGAGCAGGACGTGGGCATATACATTTAAACTAGTAAAAGGTAAATTTAGGGCAGGCGTCAAGAACATTTTCTTTATACACAGACTGATCCAAATATTAAATAGGTCGAGAAATTGCTTACCTTAGCACCGGCCGTTAACGCTGGTTTTCTGGAAAGAAAATAGTGGCTGCCTCACTTCCGGCCGCCTCCGGCACGGGACATGGCACCCGTCATTTTGGTAAAGGCATAAAGCTGCCTTTGACAGCACTGACCCCTGAAATATAAATTAGCAGATCGTCTCCTCCATGGGGGGGGGGGGGTAAGGTAAGACTAGAAAAAAACATGAGAAATAGGAGCAGGAGTAGGCTATTTGGCCCCTCGAGCCTCATTCAATAAGATCATGGTTGATTTTCTACCTCAATTTCACTTTCCTGCACTATCCCCATATCCCCTGATTCATTTAATATCCAAAAATCTAGTGATCTCTATCTTGAATATATTTGCCAATTGAGCCTCCACAGCCCTCTGGTAGAGAATTCCAAAGATTCACCACCCTGTGAGTGAAGAAATTTCTCCTCATCTCAGTCCTAATTGGCCATCCCTTTATTCTGAGAGTGTGACCCCTGGCTCTAGACTCCCCAGCCACAGGAAACATCCTTCCTGCATCTACCTTCTCAAGCCCTGTAAGAATTTTGTATGTTTCAATGAGATCACTTCTCATTTTTCTAAACTCTATAGAATATAGGTCTAGTCTACTCAATCTCTCCTCACAGGACAATTTCCCCCATCCCAGGAATCAGTCTGGTGAACCTTCATTACACTTCCTCTCTGGCAAGTCTATCCTTCCTTAAGGTAAGTAGACTAAACCTGTACACAATACTCCAGGTGTGGTCTCACCAGGGCCCGATATAATTGCAGTAAGACAATTTTACTCTTATACTCAAATCCTCTTGGAATAAAGGCCAACATATCATTTGCTTCCCTAATTGTTTGTTGTACCTGCATGTTAACTTTCAATGATTCATGTACAAAGACACCAGGCGCCTCTGAACATCAATATTTCCCAATCTCTCACCATGTAAAAAATACACTGCTTTTCCATTTTTCCTACCAAAGTGGATAACTTCACATTTCTCACATTCCATTTGCAATACTCTTGCCCACTCACTCAGCCTCTCTATAATCCCCTTGAAGCCTCTTTGCATCCTCCTCACAATTTACATTCCTAGTTTTGTATCATCAGCAAACTTGGATATATTACATTTGGCCCCCTCATCCAAATCATTGATATAGAAATTGGTACAGATTGTTGTTAGGTGAGTGATGGTTGGCCTGATGTGTGGGATGAGGGGGGAGGGTGTGCAATGAGCAGTGTGTGAGGCTAGTGGTGCAGTTGATAGGAGCCAGCCTTCTTTGGGTACTGGAGCCAGGTTGTGGAATTGATACTGCTGGCATTGATGGTCTTGATGATCTGGTCCCACATTATTCTTTCTGGAGGGCCTCCTGGTCCCTGTGGGTAGAGATGACCTGTCTTCCAGTGTTGACCCCCGCACAAAGCTGGAGTGCTGCATGTGAGACCTTGGGCTGGATTTTCGGATGGTTTGCCACCGGGTTTTTGCCGTGTTTTGACTCTCTGCGGCGAAAACCCGGTCGCAAAGCCTGGACGGGATCCTCGGCTGCTTGTTTGCAGCAGTGATGGGAAGCACCACCAGGGAGAGCTGCGCAGGACAAATAACAACACGGATTGCATTACTGTCCGAGGTTTCGGCACTCTCCCAATCCGCATGCCACTCCCAGAACAGCGACAGGTAAAACCTGTCTGTGCAGCCCTGCCAGCAGCGGTAAGTTAGAAAACCTGCAAAAAGGTAAGTTAAAGTTCTTCTTTTTAATTTTTTTTGCAGGTATTTATTAGCTAAGGGTCTTGGTAATGTTGTTTGAATGTTTTATTTTTTTTCCCCCTCTCCCAAGGCTTCTCTTGCAGCGAAAATGACCCCGCACTAAAGTTGGTGAGGCGCTGCGAATAATTATGCAACGCTTCCCTTTGCGATGCTCCAAAGGTGGAAAGTTCGGCCTAAAATCAGTAATGCAGCGAAAACGGTAATTTTCACGTATCGCTATAGTTTTTGCCCAAAAACCCCAAAACCCGAAAATCCAGCCCAATGGGTGCCCCTTTCTGAGCTTGTTGAGCTATTTGTGCTCGTGCTGAAGTTTAAGGCAGTTCAGCTTTTAAGAGCTAATGACTACCATTTTTGAATTATTTTTAATGTTTATTTTTTCCCAGAAGAAGTTGAGCTCTAAGGGCTAAAGGCTGCCTATATTTAAATGACTTTTTATTTTTTTCATTTTAGAAGGCAGTTCCCCATTAAGGAAAATGACAGACTAGCTATAAGAGAAGGCTGCCTCGCTCCAGGGACGCTATGGTCACGCTGAGGCGATCACCCAAAACCGAATGTTGCAGTACAGGTTTGCACTGCGCTAATGTAAATCCGCAGGCAGCACCAAAATACTGGTGCTACCTGCGCTCTTATTGCAGGCGGCCATTAACTTTGGCCCACAGTTGTGCTGGCAGATTACTGGCCTATTTCAATTTCTAGGCTATAGACATTTAAGAAGAGCAATGGAATATTTTATGAAACAGTGAGAAGGGGAAACTGAGGGAAATCCTTATTAGCCAGGAAATTGTGTTAGGGAAATTGAAGGGACTGAAGGCCGATAAATCCCCAGGGCCTGATAGTCTGCATCCCAGAGTACTTAAGGAAATGGCCCTAGAAATAGTGGATGCATTGGTGGTCATTTTCCAACATTCCATGGATTCTGGTTCCTATGGATTGAAGGGTAGCTAATGTAACCCCACTTTTTAAAAAAGGAAGGAGAGCGAAAACAGGGAATTATAGACCGGTTAGCCTGACATCGGTGGTGGGGAAAATGTTGGAATCAATTATTAAAGATGTAATAGCAGTGACACGATCAGTCCAAGTCAGCATGGATTTATGAAAGGGAAATCATGCTTGACAAATCTTCTAGAGTTTTTTGAGGATATAACTAGTAGAGTGGATAAGGAAGAACCAGTGGATTTGGTGTATTTGGTCCTTCAAATGGCTTTTGACAAGGTCCCACACAAGAGATTAGTGTGCAAAATTAAGGCACATGGTATTGGGGGTAACGTGGATAGAGAACTGATTGGCAGACAGAAAACAAAGAGTGGGAATAAACGGGTCCTTTTCAGAATGGCAGGCAGTGACTAGTGGGGTGCCGCAGGTTCAGTGCTGGGACCCCAGCTATTTACAATATACATTAATGATTTAGACGAAGGAGTTGAATGTAATAGCTCCAAGTTTGCAGATGACACTAAGCTGGGTGGCAGTGCGAGCTGCAAGGAGGATGCTAGGAGGCTGCAGGGGGAATTGGACAGGATAGGTGAACGGGCAAATGCATGGCAGATGCAGTATAATGTGGATAAGTGTGAGGTTATCCACTTTGGTGGCAAAAACAGGAAGGCAGATTATTATCTGAATGGTGACAGATTAGTAAAGGGGGAGGTGCAACGAGACCTGGGTGTCATGGTACATCAGTCATTGAAGGTAGGCATGCAGGTAAAGCAGGCATTAATGAAAGCAAATGGCATGCTCGCCTTCATTGCGAGGGGATTTGAATATAGAAGCAGGGAGGTATTACTGCAGTTGTACAGGGCCTTGGTGAGACCACACCTTGAGTATTGTGTGCAGTTTTGGTCTCCTAATCTGAGGAAGGACATTCTTGCTATTGAGGGAGTGCAGCGAAGGTTCACCAGACTTATTCCCAGGATGGCAGGACTGACATATGATGAAAGATTGGATCGGTAAGGCTTATATTCACTGGAATTTAGAAGAATGAGAGGGGATCTCATTGAAACATATAAAATTCTGACAGGATTGGACAGGTTAGATGCAGGAAGAATGTTCCCGATGTTGGGGAAGTCCAGAACCAGGAGTCACAGTCTAAGGATAAGGGGTAAGCCATTTAAGACCGAGATGAGGAGAAACTTCTTCACTCAGAGAATTGTGAACCTGTGGAATTCTCTACCACAGTAAGTTGTTGAGGCCAGTTCATTAGATATATTCAAAAGGGAGTTCGATGTGGCCCTTATGGCTAAAGGGATCAAGGAATATGGAGAGGAAGCAGGAATGGGGTACTGAAGTTGCATGATCAGCGATGATCATATTGAATGGTGGTGCAGACTCGAAGGGCCGAATGGCCTACTCCTGCACCTACTTTCTATGTTTCTATAATGCAATGGTGGGGGCTGGCAGGGCGGGGGGCGGGGTTGTAGGATTTTTCTGGGCGGATGAATTAAGAAGGGCAAAATAGTCCTCCTTGTCCTTAAAGATCTTGCAACCTGATTATAATTAGACAGATTATTAATGCAAAACAATGAAAAAAGTAATCCTTTTATTTTTAGATTTACAGCACGACCTGTATCCCCGATGGAAATAAAATAATGATTTTTGCTGATGACACTGAGTTATATACACTAGCTCTTTTCACAAGCATGCAAAGCTTTTCCACAAGTGGAAAATATCAGCAATGAATAATTTCACTAATGCAAAATATCTTGTTTACTCTGCAGCTGTACGGCTTATGGCAGCCCTTTAAGCGCACCTTATTTACATTCATTTATATTCCTTCTTCAATGCCCCCGATTATGAAGTATGAATTATTTTTATGAAGTTATGATCCAATGAGCATTGAGAATGCTGGCCACCCCACAAAATCTAAGAATGAACCCACTATCCCAGCGCTGCTTCCAGCTGGAAGTTTATCTGAAAGAAACAAACTGCTATTGCGTCAAGTACAATTCCCAGGCAAGTGAGTTATAGAAAATGTGCCGAAGGTCAGCCTGACCATCTATTTCTGCGTTCAGTTACTGAGCTTCTTTCAGACTGCCCACTGAGGCGCTAATGCACAACAAAAGGAGTGCTTTGGAGATTGGCCACAAAGGAGAGATGCTGAAGAAGGATGGAATGGACAATTGTGTCAAATGCCGGCAAGGCCATTTTAGTCACAGTCATAAAGGATGTCATTGATAACTTTGACAAGGGCAGTCTTTGTGCTCTGGGTAGGGGGTAAACCGGACTGAAGGGATTCTAAGAGGGGATGGTGGAAGAGGTGGACATGGAGCTGGGTGATGACAAAACATTGAAGGGCTTAGAAAGGAAGGAGAGATGGGAGATAGGGCAGTAGTTAGAGAGGACCAAGGAATCAATGGTGATTTTTTTTAGGAGATCGGTGAGTATGGCATCTTCAAGGTGAGAGAACAATATCTGAAGAGAAGGAGCCATTGTTAATACCAGAGAGTTGTGTGATGATGATTTGAGTTGGGAGGGATTTGAGTGAGCAGAAAGTGGTGTCATGGATGAATTTAGCTTGGTGATATATATATGGTAAACTATGGAGTTGTATATGGTGAGGCAAAAGGAGATGGTTGAGGAAATAGGCGGATGGCCTCAATCGTTGAGCTGAACATATTCCTAAATTCTATGCATTTGGTCTGTGAGGTGAAATGGGGAATGGTTATTACAAAGGTAATAATCTCTGGATTACTACATGAGCCACGAGCAAATTTGCATAGGGTAAATAAGATCAGAGCGTTAAACACGTGGCTCAACGATTGGTGTGGGAGAAATGAGTTTTGGTTTGTGGGACACTGGCACCAGTACTGGGGTAAGAGGGAGCTGTTCGGTTGAGATGGGCTCCACTTAGACCATGCTGGACTAGTGTCTTAGCGAATCGAATAACTAGGGTTGTAGAGAGGGCTATAAACTAATTAGCGGGGAGAGGGTTCAGGTGAGCGAAAATTTTAAAAGTCAAAGAATAAGGAGAAAGCAATAGAGCAGGGTAGCACTGGGGGAATTGAAAACCAGAGCGTGACAGGAAGGAACAGAATGTATAAACATAAAATTGAATCAGAAAGTGGGGTCAAAGCAGGAAAAAATGGTTAATCAAAACAAATTTATAAGCTCTTTATCTGAATGCACGCAGCATTCATAACAAAATAGAAGAATTGATGGCACAAATAGATACAAATGGGTATGATCTGATAGCCATTACAGAGACGTGGTTGCAAGGTGACCAAGGCTGGGAACTAAATATTCAGGGGTATTTGGCAATTTGGGACAGACAGAAAGGAAAAGGAGGTGGGCTGACTCTGTTAATAAAGGATGAGATCAGTGCAGTAGTGAGAAATGATATTGGCTCAGAAGATCAAGATGTTGAATCAGTTTGGGTGGAGATAAGGAATAATAAAGGGAAAAAGTCACTGGTGGGCGTAGGCTATAGGTCCCTAACAGTAGCTACACTGTTGGATGGAATATAAATCAAGAAATAATGGAGGCTTGTAAAAAGGGATCGGCAATAATCATGGGCGATTTTAACCTTCATATTGATTGGACAAACCAAATTGGCCACGGAAGCCTTGAGGAAGAGTTCAGAGTGTATCCGGGATAGTTTCCTTGAACAGTATGTTGCGGAACCAACCAGGGAGCAGGCTATCTTAGATTTGGTACGGTGTAATGAGAAAGGATTAATAAATGATCGTCTAATAAAGGATCCTCTAGGAATGAGTGACCATAACATAGTTGAATTTCAAATTCAGTTGGAGGGTGACAAAGTTGGATCTCAAACGAGTGTCGTAAGCTTAAATAAAGGAGAATACAAAGATATGAAGGCAGGGTTGGCTAAAGTGGACTGGGAAAATAGATTAAAGTGTGGGACGGTTGATGAGCAGTGCCAGATATTTAAGGGGATATTTCATAACTCAACAAAAATATATCCCAATGAGAAGGAAAGACAGTAAGAGAAGGGATAACCATTCATGGCTAACTAAGGAAATAAGGGATGGTAAGAAATTGAAAACAAGGGCATACAGTGTGGCCACAACTAGTGGGTGACCAGAAGATTGGGAAACTTTTAAAAGCCAGCAAAGAACAACTAAAAAAGTTAAAGAGTGGGAAGATATATTATGAAAGTAAACTAGCACAAAATATAAAAACAGATAGTAAGAGTTTCTACAGGTATACAAAAAGTAAAAGAGTGACTAAAGTAAATGTTGGTCCCCTAGAGGATGAGACTGGGGAATAAATAATGGGGCACAGGAAAATGGCAGACTTTGAACAAGTATTTTGTATTGGTCTTCACAGTAAAATACACTAAAAACATCCCAATAGAGGGCTATAGGGAGGGAGGGACTTCATACAATCACTGTCACTAAAGAAGTAGTACTCGGTAAAATAATGGGACTAAAGGCGGACAAGTCCCCTGGACCTGATGGCTTGCATCCGACGGTCTTAAAAGTGGCTGCAGAGATACTGGATGCATTGGTTGTAATCTACTAAAATTCCCTGGATTCTCGAGAGCTCCCAGTGGATTTGAAAACCGCAAATGTAACGCCCCTATTTAAAAACCTATTTAAAAAAGGAGGCAGGCAGAAAGCAGGAAACTATAGACCAGTTAGCCTAACATCTGTCATTGGGAAAATGCTGGAGTCCATTATTAAGGAAGCAGTAGCAGGACATCTGGATAAGCATAATTCAAACAAGCCGAGTCAGCATGGTTTTATGAAAGGGAAATTGTGTTTGACAAATTTGCTGGAGTTCTTTGAGGATGTAACGAGCAGGGTGGATAAGGGGGAACCAGTGGATGTGGTGTATTTGGATTTCCAGAAGGTATTCGATAAGGTGCCACATTAAAGGTTACTGCCCAAGATAAAAGTTCACAGGGTTGGGGATAATATATTAGCATGGATAGAGGATTGATTAACTAACAGAAAATAGAGAGTCGGGATAAATGGGTTATTTCCCGATTGGCAAACAGTAACTAGTGGGGTGCCGCAGGGATCATTGCTGGGGCCTCAACTATTTACAATCTATATTAATGACTTGGATGAAGGGACCAAGTGTAATGTAGCCAAGTTTGCTGATAATACAAAGATGGGTGGGAAAGCAAATTGTGAGTCGGACACAAAAAATCTGCAAAGGGATATAAACAGGCTAAGTGAATGGGCAAGCATTTGGCAGATGGGAGTATAATGTGGGAAAATGTAAGGTTATCCACTTTGGCAGAAAAATTAGAAAAGCAAATTATAATTTAAATGATGAAAAATTGCAAAGTGCTGCAGTTCAAAGTGACCTGGGGGTCCTTGTGCATGAAACACAAAAGGTTAGTGTGCAGGTACATCAAGTAATCAGGAATGTAAATGGAATGTTGACCCTTATTGCAAAGGGGATGGAGTATAAAAGCAATGAAGTCCTGCTATAACTGTACAGAGTATTGGTAAGGCCACACCTAGAGTTCTGCGTTTTGGTCTCCGTACATAAGGAAGGATATACGTGCGTTGGAGGCTGTTCAGAGAAGGTTCACTAGGTTGATTCTAGAGATGAGGGGGTTGACTGATGAAGATAGGTTGAGTAAGTTGGGTGTATATACATTGGAGTTCAGAAGAATGAGACCTGATTGTATCAAAAAATATAACATAAATAGGGGGCTCGACAACATGGATGCAGAGAGGATATTTCCACTCATAGGGGAAACTAAAACTAGGCGGCATAGTCTCAGAATAAGGGGCCACCCATTTAAAACTGAAATGAGGAGGAATTTATTCTCTCAAAGGGTTGTAAATCTATGGAATTCTCTGCCTCAGAAAGCTGTGGAGGCTGGGTCATTGAATATATTTAAGGCGGATAAAGACAGATTTTTGAGTGATAAAGGGATAAGGGTTATGGCGAGCAGGCAGCGAAGTGGAGCTGAGTCCATGATCAGTTCAGTCCATGATCAGATCAGCCATGATCATGTTAAATGGCGGAGCAGGCTCAAGGGGCCAAATGACCTACTCCTGCTCCTATTTCTTATGTTCTTATGAGGGGAGAGGGAAGCAGCAGAACGTAATGGAGAAGGCGTTTAGTGATTGAGAAGTCTAGATTTGTGCTTCCTCCCCAGGGTAATGCTGGAGTATTAGGCAGATTTGGGTGACGAAAGGGAGGCAAAATAGTACTTGAGATGATAAAGCCAGATGTGGCATTCAGCAATCTGGCCAGTCCAGTTCCATTCTGTGGCAATCTGCTTTAAGGGAGTAGTTAAGTCAACTGTACTAGGGAACATTGAGGATGGGAGATAATGAGGCAATTGGAGGGAGAAGAGCACCAAAAGCAGAGGCAATACAACAAGTTTAGCACAGCAAATATGTTGAGGGGTAATGATTACCAGCGGAGAGTTATTTGGGAGTTTTAGCAGCTGTTGGTCAAAGAACGGGATGATATTTTTATTCCAGGGGCAGAAACATTTGGAGAAGGGTTTGAAATATGGAAAGTAGATAGTAAGGAAAACTAGAAAGTGATTTCAAATGACTTTATCAAAGTTAGGAATTTCAGAGGTGCTAAGATCTCAAGATGATTTGGGCTAGTTATATAGAGAGTGAGGCAGGAGAAAAGAGAATTTAGAGAAAAGGGGGCAAGGAGGGTTAAGTTGCGGGGTGAATTCAGCAAGGATGAGAGGTCTTTCTGCGCAGAAACAGAATAAGGAAAAGTGGAAGGAGATTTCAGCTGGGAAGTTAGTAGGAAACTTCGGAGGACAGTAGATAAGAAGGTTTTTGAAGGAGAAAAAAGGAGCGGTGTTAGAGAATATGCTCAGAGGAAGAGAACGTGCAGAGGAGTAAAGGGTCAGGTCAGAATTAGATCTGCCACTACCACAATGGATATGGTAAGTGATGTAATGCAGACATTAGCTAGGAAGGCTGGCCTCAACAAGGAACAACGAGTTGCCATCTGTGATGGAAGTTTCAGGGACAGCTAGGATAACAATTGATTAAAAATATTATTGTGAATGGAAAGAGCTCTATTTGTTAGGCGTTCTCTTCACCCCCTCCCCCTCCCTTCAATTCAACCAATGCCTTCTCCCTCTCCAACCCAATTCAAACTGATTCTCTTCTTCCACCCCCATTTAAGATGGCACTCTTTCCCTGCATCTCCCAGTTCAGGCTGACACTCTTTCTTTATTTGTTCCTGCGATGTTGGCTTTGCTGGCAAGATCACCACTTATTGCTCATTCCTAATTGTCCTTGAGAAGGTGGTGGTGAGCCGCTTTCTTGAACCGCTGCAGTCCATGTGGTGAAAGTATTCCCACGGTGCTGTTAGGGAGGGAGTTCCAAGATTTTGACCCAGCAACGATGAAAGAACGACGATATATTTCCAAGTCAGGATGGTGTGTAACTTGGAGGGGAACTTGCAGGTGATGGTGGTCCCATGCACCTGCTGCCTTTGTCTTTCTAGGTGATAGAGGTCGCGGGTTTGTGAGGTGCTGTCATAGAAGTCTTGGTGAGTTGCTCCAGTGCATCTTGTAGATGGTACACACTGCAGCCATGGTGCACCAGTGATGGAGGGAGCCAAACGCTGCCTTGATGTCAAGGGCAGTCACTCTCACCTCACATCTGGAATTCAGCTCACTTTGCTGATGATTGAGAGTAGACCGATGGGGCGGTAATCGGTCGAATTAGATTCGTCCTGCTTTTTGTGGACAGACTTACCTGGGCAGTTTTCCACATTGTCGGGTAGATGTACTGAAATAGCTTGGCTAGCGGCGCAGCTAGTACTAAAGCACAAGTCTTCAGCACGACAACCGGGATGTTGTCGGGGCTCAGCCTTTGCTGTATCCAGTGCGCTCAGCTGTTTCTTGGTATCACGTGGAGTGAAGACTGACGTCTGTGATGGTGGGGACCTCAGGAAGAGGCCCATATAGATCATCCACTCAGCACTTCTGACTGAAGATGGTTGGAAATGCTTCAACCTTATCTTTTGCACTCCCGTGCTGGGCTCCACCATCATTGAGGGTGGGGATATTCATGGAGCCTCCTCCTCCTGTTAATTGTTTAATTGTCCACCACCATTCACAACTGGATGTGGCAGGACTGCAGAGTTTAATCTTATCCGTTCATTGTGGGATCGCTTAGCTCGGTCTACAGCATGTTGCTTCCGCTGTTTAGCATGCATGTAGCCCTGTGTTGCAACTTCCGCAAGTTGGCACTTCATTTTTAGGTACGTCCGGTGCTGCTCCTGGCATGCTATTCTACTCTCCTCATTGAACCAGGGTTGGTCCCCTGGCTTGATAGTAATGGTAGATTGAAAGATATGCTGGCTCATGAAGTTACAGATTGTGGTGGAATAGAATTCTGCTGCTGCTGATGGCCCACAGCGCCTCATGGATATCCAGTTTTGAGCTGCTAGATCTGTTCTGAATCTATCCCGTTTAGCATGGTGGTAGTGCCACACAACACGATGAAAGGTGTCCTCTGTGTGAAGATGGGACTTCATCTCCACAAGGACGATGCAGTGGTCCCTGCTACCAATGCTGTCGTGGACAGTTGCATCTGCGACAGGTAGATTGGTGCGGACGAGGTCAAATAGGTTTTTCCCCTCGTGTTGGTTCTCACTACTTGCAGCATAGCCAGTCTGGCAGTTAAACCCTTCAGGACTCGGCCAGCTCAGTCAGTAGTGGTGCTATCGAGCCACTCTTAGTGATGGACATGGAAGTCCCCCAACCAGAGTACATTCAGCGCTTCTTCAAAGTGATGTTCAACATGGAGGAGTGCTGATTCATCAGCTGAGGGAGAGTGGTCGGTGGTAACCAGCAGAAGATTTCTTTGCCCATGCTTGACCTAAAGCCATGAGACTTCATCATGTCATCCGGAGTCAATGTTGAGAACTCTGAGGGCCACTCCATCCTGACTGTATCTCATTGTGCCTCTGGTGGCTTTGTTCTGCTGGTCGGATGGTGATGGAGCAGTCTGGGAGATTGGCTGAAAGGTATGATTATGCCAGGCTGTTGCTTGAATAGTCTGGGGACAGCTCTCCCAATTTTGCCACATGTCCCCAGATGTTATTCAGGAGGACTTTGCAGGGTCGACTGGGCTGGGTGTGCACTTGTGTCCGAAGTCGGTGCCTACATTGATGCCAGGTGGTCCTTCCGGTTTTATTCTTATTATTGATTTTTGCAGTGGTTTGTTACAATTGAGTGGCTTCCTAGGCCATTTCCGAGAGCAGTTAAGAGTCAACCATATTATTCTTCTTCTTAGGCAGTCCTTTGGAGTCAAAGATGACTTGCTTCCACACTAATATGAGTTTTAAGGTGACTAATGAGACCAATGTGGGATATACAGACTCTGTCACAGGTGGGGGTTAAAGGGATGGGTGGGTGGGGTGCTTAGTTTGTCGTACGCTCCTTCTGCTGTTTGGACTTGGTTTCCGTGTGCTCCCAATGGAGAAATTCAAAGTGTTTGGCACCTTCTCGAATGCCTCTCCACCACTTTGAGTGGTCTTGGACCAAGTATTCCCTAGAGTCAGTGGGGATGTTATATTTTTTCAAAGAGGCTTTCAGGGCATCCTTGAAGCATTTTCTCTGCCCTCCTGGGACTCACTTGCAGTGATGGAGCTCAGAGTAGAGTGCTTGTTTTGGGAGTCTTGTATCAGGCAAGCAGACAATGTAGCCCATCCATCGGAGCTGATTGAGCTTGATCAATGCCTTGATTGCTGTGAGTCTGGCATCACATATAGGCCAGACCGGGTTAGGGCAGCAAATTTCGTTCTCTAAAGGGCATCCAGATGGGTTTTTACGACAATCCGCTAGTTTGATGGTTACCATTACTGATACTAATTTATTATTCCAGATTTATTTAATTAACTGAATTTAAATTCCCCTGCTGCCGTGGTGGGATTCGAACTCATGTCTCTGGCTCATTAGTCCTGGCCTCTGGATTACTAATCCAGTCATATAACCACTATGCTATCATGCCCCACTTCTTCTTAGTTAATTGTCCTTCCTCGCCCATCCCAAAGCCCAGCTCTCAGTTTCTACCTCTTCCCTTCATTGCCATCCATTTCCTTTCCTTCCTCTTCCCTCGACTCTAGGTGTTGCCCCTGTCTTGAGTGCTGTTGTTTGAGTTCTTCTTCTTTCGTACGGTAGTTGCAAAGCAAATCAAACGTCAATATCCAAGTTGGATATCCAGGCCAAAGCTTCTGGTGTAACAGCGTAGATATCTTGTAGGCTGCCTGCAAATTTCCTCTGAGGGCAGTGTTCAATGATGTGCTCCAGGGTCTGATTAGGAGCTTCACAGTCGCATGATGGGGATGCTTTAATCTGCAATCTATGGAGAAGGTGGCAGCATCTACCATGACCAGTTCTGAGACAGTTGATGGTTATCCACTGTTTGCAAGGAATGCATTCCGTATGCTGCAGTTCTTCCAAGCATTTTGTCATCGGTCATCAGGGTTGTTTGAAATGATTCTAGCTGCTGAATTTTGTATGTGACAACTCCTGTTCTCACAAAAATTCTTACCTACAATATGTAGGAGCTAGAACCACGTCCATTAATGGCAGTGGTGGTGCTGATTGTGTCAGAGAACACTGACACATGGACCAAGCCCTCAAAATGCTGTCAGTGTGAACCACTGACGATTGGCGCATATAAGGAAAAACTAAGGTGTTTCCAGCTTTGCTTATTGTAGTAATTTATCACACAGTAATACTGATAAGAGAAACAAATAAATCATTAAGCCAGACTTCCTGGCTGAAGTAGAAATTAGGGCTACAAGAGGCATCACTAGGAGACCCGCTATATGAGGCAAATAAGCGAGTAATGGCTAAGCGAATGAATCACGAGCCTGGATTACTTCTCATATTTCCTGAAAAATTACCATTATCTATATTACTGTTATCTTAACAATATGTAGTGCTCGCTGTGCTTGCGTTTGCATTTTCAAGTATCTAATTTTATACTAGCCACCTGAGTAAAACTGTAATGATTACATTTTTAGCAATTCTGGATGCTTAAAAACATTCAGCTTGCTTTTCTGCTCTTTCAAACACCCATATATAGCAGTGAAGATTGGGAAAGAGAAAGGGGGCAAGGAGGATGGTATCCGGTATAAATCTTGTGATGTTTAGTTGCAGCATCAAATGAATAAATGATGAGAAAATTCTTCCAAGAATCCTCTTGCTTTCAATTTGTAGCCAATATCACCCACCAGATCAAATCATAATCTTGATAAATCAAAGCAAGCAAGAGAGATTAGGTTTCACGGGGAGAACTACATGTAAGGATAATCTAGAGGAGGACCTTTTGCCAACCAGCTGATAAAAGGAAAGAGATCCACTCCACAACTGAATGAGATATCTGCATTTCATTGTCAGTCACTTTCAACATGGAGACGGTTCTATCATTTGCACTGAGGATGAAGTCATTCTACTGGACATTTATTCTCGCATCTGTGTACACGTTGCGACCATTCACTCAACAATACATAACATTCCTCTTTGCAATGTGCTTAGTTTCTGAAATATTATGCTAAGATACCTTAAGATTAAATTCTAGTCCTTCCATATTAGTGTCAGGACCAATAACCTACACAATTTCCTTCAAAGAGTCCTTTTACTTCACATCAGTGATACTGATAGAAATTCATGTCTGAAACTGGATGACAGCAAAGGTTGACGCTGTCACTTTTATTGGAATTGTATATTCAAACACAGGGTTATTGCTTGGCTTATTCTGTCAGATTTTCATATCCCAGCAGAATGAATTGCAAACTATTGGATCATGAATAAAGCTATTGTTGGTCTGCTATCAACTACTTGCCTCTTTTAATTTTAAATACAAGTCCTCTGTGGGCAAAAACAAATTTAATAAGGTTTGACTTTCCTGCTGTAGCGATTTGCTCTTTAACCTCACCCTATGTTTTAATCTTAAAAGAACATCGAAACATAGAAAATAGGTGCAGGAGTAGGCCATTCAGCCCTTCGAGCCTGCACCACCATTCAATAAGATCATGGCTGATCATTTCCTCAGTACCCCTTTCCTGCTTTCTCTCCATACCCCTTGATCCCCTTAGCCATAAGGGCCATATCTTACTCCCTTTTGAATATATCTAATGAACTGGCATCAACAACTCTCTGCGGCAGGGAATTCAACAGGTTAACAACTCTGAGTTTCTCCTCATCTCAGTCCTAAATGGCCTACCCCTTACCTTAAGATTGTGTCCCCTGGTTCTGGACTTTCCCAACATTGGGAACATTCTACCTGCATCTAACCTGTCCCGTCCCGTCAGAATCTTATATGTTTCTATGAGATCCCCTCTCATCCTTCTAAACTCCAATGTATAAAGGCCCAGTTGATCCAGTCTCTCCTCATATGTCAGTCCTGCCATCCCGGGAATCAGTCTGGTGAACCTTCGCTGCACTCCCTCAATAGCAAGAATGTCCTTCCTCAGATTAGGAGACCAAAACTGAACACAATATTCCAGGTGAGGCCTCACCAAGGCCTGTACAACTGCAGTAAGACCTCCCTGCTCCTGTACTGAAATCCCCTAGCTATGAAGGCCAACATACCATTTGCCTTTTTCACCACCTGCTCTACCTGTATGCCAACTTTCAAAGACTGATGAACCATGACACCCAGGTCTCGTTGCACCTCCCCTTTTCCTAATCTGCCACCATTCAGATAATATTCTGTCTTTGCGTTTTTGCCCCGAAAGTGGATAACCTCACATTTATCCACATTATACTGCATCTGCCATGCATTTGCGCACTCACCTAACCTGTCCAAGTCACCTTGCAGCCTCCTAGCATCCCCCTCACAGCTCACACCGCCACCCAGTTTAGTGTCATCTGCAAACTTGGAGATATTACACTCAATTCCTTCATCCAAATCATTGTAAAGAGCTGGGGTCCCAGCACTGAGCCCTGCGGCACTCCACTAGTCACTGCTTTCCATTCTGAAAAGGACCCGTTTATCCCGACACTCTGCTTCCTGTCTGCCAACCGGTTCTCTATCCACGTCAGTACATTACCCCCAATACCATGTGTTTTGATTTTGCACACCAAAATTTTGCAGTATGAATTTAACAAACGCACCCTCCCCTGTGCCATTTTCAGTAACTCCATGCATCAAACATAAAGAGACCGTTTGTCACCGTTTGCTGCTATATTTGCTACATGATAATGATATCTCTATTTGATCATTCTTATTACATTACCAGGATTATTTTGTGCCATTTTCATGTAATATTCTAACATTAATACTGCCAGATTTGACTCCTGATTAACTCCTCAGTGGTTAAATATGTTACCCAATGTGGCACCAAACCCTGGCATGTACTGTTAATTGGCCTTGGCTAGTGCAGCAATCGGCATCCTACGACTGGCCTTAAGCTAAGGTGAAAAAAATCAGAGTTCCTGAGTTTATTACCCAGTGATCCTTGATGGAAAGTGAACATGGGGTGAGGTTCCATTTTCAGTGCTTCTGGCACATGGTAGTAACACATATTGGGAATTTGGTCATGCACCTCCCATAATTTTCTGTCCACTGAAATTGAAAATTTAGCCCCGTGTGTGACATGAAGAATAACGACTTGGGCGAGTTTTGCTGGCACCCATGGACCTGTATACAGGCATGAATCGCTGACTTCAGGAGACGAGAACACTTGTTTAAAAATTAACTAAGGGATTAAATTCCCCTGGTTAAATTAGTTAAACGTGTTCAAGTAAAATTGCTATGTGTACCATTTCATTTTAAACAGATGAACAATTGCATTAGTCCACAAAAGAATTCTGTACAAAGAACAATTTGAATTTATATACTGCCTTTAATGTTGAAACTATCTCCAGATGCTTTACAAAAAATAAACATGCACTGAGACTTTGTCGGAGGATTAGGAGAGACAACTGGAAGTTTGATTGCAGAGATACATTTCAAGAAAGGTTCTAAAGATGGTGAGGAAGGTAGCGAGATGAAGGGGTTTGGGAGAGAGTCCTAGGGGCTGAAATTTAGGGTCTCAAAGATATCCGTTTGTGCCCGTTTGCGGCGACCATTCCGAAAAATCGAATGGTCGCCGCTTTGGGGTCAACAGGCCAACCTACATTCAGGTTGGGGATTTTTCAGCCTGGACCCCACACCACCCAAGTGGTATCACCACCAGTAAAATGAATAAAATAACAATAAGAATACTTAAAATAGCCAGAATCTCTCCCCTTCAATGGAGGGGAGAGAGCGTGATGGTGCACACGCGCTGTGATGTCACCATGCTGATTGACAGCGATGGCCAACCTTCTAACCCATTTTCAGCCAGTCAGCCTAGCTTTGAGTCTAAGGCCCGCCCATTATGATCTACTTCCTGCAGGACTTTGAAAAAAATTCAAAGTCTTGAAAATGGATCGACTCAAGAGTTCCAGCAGTAAGTGCCAGCTAAAAACTCATAGGCCTGGTTTCTTGCTGTTGGTGAAAAAGAAAAAAAAATCAGTATCTTGCCTTATACATGCAACATACTTGTAAAATAATTCACACATTCTACTGTTCCACACATTTCACAAATTGTAGTCTGTCAAAATCATCACCAATTTAAAAAAAAATGTGCCAAATAAATTCAATGCTGAAAAAAATTATAATTCAGTGTTACTTGATATTAAAAGGCTCTCAGCTGGCAGAGTGTCACTGACACTTGGTAGGATAGCTAGGATAGCTGAAGGTTGTCATTAATAGGGTTCCCTGCTGTTTTTTCTGTCAGTGATTTATCTCCACAGCATCCAGTGGGAGGAGGTCAGGTGAAAAGGAGGAGACAATTCATTTGGGGTGGCATTTTCCTTTTTTGCAGTTAGAAAATAGTAATTCATACTTAATTAGCAGTTATCTGTTGTGGTGGTTTGAACCCATTCATGATCTTCATAACAAAACCTGTTGTGTAACATATTTGGCTCAATGACCTACCTATCAATGGTGAAAGCTATAGAATTAGGCATCATACTGCGTTTATATTCATAAATACATCTATCGTGCTTCATCACAACAAAGAGGCAGCATCACAGAATGATGGCTATTTGTCATCAATTTATCCCATATGCGTAATCTTCTAAATGCATGAAAAATATATCAGATATTTACTTAGCAGCTCTTATCTAGGATATCTGAATATATATATTGGTTGCTGATTAATACCACTCAAAAACAATAGGCTCTGTTGGAAAAATATTGATCAAGCCCAATGTTCCTTGACAAAATATTTCATTGCTTTACTGAAACGTGGTTGCCTCAAAATCTGCAGCTCTTTGACCTACTCACGTTAACTTTAGCTGGAGTCCATCAGGAAAGCCGGAATCTAGCCAGGCTTTGGATACACTGGGCACTGGCCTGGCACCAAATTTCCAGGATGGCCTTTTGGAGGTGGATACTCTCTCACCAGACAAAGCTATTGGCCAAAGCGTGCAATGCAAGGGGCAGGAACTCCATACATGAGGAGATTCCATTTCATTGGCCCTCGGAGGGATTCAACATGGTCCCACCTGGTAAGACCAGTCGTTGCTTGCCGACAACTAGCAAAGTATTGTGAATTCCTGAAGAAAAAACTTTCATTTGTTTTTTATTTCAAAGTAGCCTCTTTACAAAGATGACCACTCATGGAGAACTATTGCTTCTTTCTGGTGGTGTGTGTGGGGGAGGGGGTTGCCATTGGGGCGGAGGACTGCACAACCATAGACCGACAACCTTACCAGGCATCCTGACCTCTCCATCAGGCAGGCACCCTCAATAAATCCCTGGTGGCATGAGCACCCATCATTGCAATGTGCAGTCGAGAACCACTCCGAGCTCAACAGTAGAAGTTTTTGACAGTCGCATCATGGCACTTATACTGGGATATGTCCCTGCTTAGATTTTTATGGCCAGCATATATTACTCACCTGACCAGCTAATGATACCCCTGAATACAATGTATAGGATTTGAAAGTGATTTGGTATAGTTTATATCAATGACCTTTAATTGTTGTCATAACATCTCCTGATGTCAAGTTCTTAGACATTTTTAAAAAGTCAATTTAATTTAATCAAGTATCTGATCGCTTTATATTTCGGTTTAAAAAGGAGTATTAATACCATCCTGAGGAATTCACTAAAAATGCCCCAAAACCTGGAGCCTGAAAATTTACATGCAATTGAAACTGTTCTCTGAGTCAGCAGTTAATGACTAGCTACAATTATAATTATCTGGATTTGCCTATTAAGAGCAGTGACCTTAAAAAGACAGACAAGGTTAGCAGCTAATTCCAGACTAACCAGAAGCAATGGCTTAGATGTATAAAAGTGCTGCATGTAACATGTTTGTCACACATACAAAAAATCCGATTGGCTCACATTTTCCAGGAACCAAAGTATTGTGTTTGAGCACATTTCTAACAAACATCTTTTTAAAATTCAGTAGCCATGTGGACCTCTCATGCACTTCTATACCCCAGTACCCCTTCTTGTAATAGTATAATCTCCGTTTCAACATAAGGAATGCACAGGAGATCCACTTGTCCATTCAGTAATTGTTGCTGATAGTTTTGCCATATGAAATTACCTAGATTACAATTTGTGAAGTTGTGAAATTTCTGCATCATAATTTGAATGGATATCATGATTACTCTTTCAAAAATGCCCATTACCTTATAGGTTTTCATTGCAGTTAAAATATGCCACAATTGATATTTTTTTTAAATGGATAAATTTTGTGACTGATCATGAATAAATCTACTGATTATATATAGATTACTGTGTGATCTTGTACAAAGGTATAAAAAAACAAATTAAAATGAATTAATATTTATATTTCAAACAAATGTGAACTTTGTGTTTTTACCCCAATTGGTATTTGGTGCAATGTACATTATAGATCAGCTCAGTGCAACTAGCCAGTTAAATCTTATTATTCGAGAACTCTAGAGTCACATCTTCATCTAGGACTCCATTGTCTGTAAATGTTCTGGAATAACATATTCACTGGCATGATTTAAATATTTTAACAGCCAGCCATAGATACAATTCTAATGTTGGCAACAACAAATGTTGCAGTAATTTGTGACTGACTCGGAACCAACACTTAAGCTGTTCCAGAATGAGTATTATTTGTCCCTCATTGAATTGTCAATCATATCCATTTTACAATTATTCAAAATTGTCAGCCGCAGCAAGAGTTCAGGTGTTAGTGTCAGCACAGTGTTGTATTGGTGGAAATGTAATTGTGCCAGTCTGTACCAGTAGCAATCACACATTTCTTTGTATTCTGATCTGCGGGATGGACTGCAGTAGATACTAATATCCTCTTCCTGAGTTCTACTTGAGATTGGAAACAATGGGAAATTGTTTGCTCAATTTCTGTACTGATCAGTATCACCATCCACTTGAACAATATCTCAAGTATAGAAAGTAAGAGTGCTCTGGGCTTCATTCCCAGATGTTACAGTCCTATGTTGTGTGCTGCTACTTTCAATTTCACCCCACTGTATGCAGAATTTCCAGCACTGTGTTAGTACTTATGAAAAGGAACCCATCAATTTCTGTCAAATTTAAAATGCTCGTGCTCTCTTACGTCAAAATTCAAATGAAAGATTCAGAAGAAACCCCTCAATTAAAGACCCGATTCATGGTTTGATAACAATCACCAAATGGCACTGAGCAAATCAGCTGATAATTGTGTGAGACTAAATTAGAGTCAGTTAAGGTATTAATGTCGATGACCGACCTATCAGTCATTCACAATGATGTCAGATTCTAAAAGGGAAGCTATAAATTAAAATGCAGGGTATGAAGTAAAGCCTCAATTTATATTTTTGAGTGTAAAAAGCATAATTTGTGACTTGTTCAAGTTTTCTCAAGAACTAAATGAAAATCTGGATCCTAGTCCCAGCAAGTTTGTTTTTTAACACAAATAACAGCTTAAACATAAACCTGTAATTTACCATTAATCTCTTTGATATGGTTGGAAATCACTTGACACAAGAAAATATATATAAAGTTTTGAAGATAATGGTCTCGAAATTCCGGCCTCCCCGGGTCTGTACGGAGTGTATACAGACCCAGGAAGGCATCGGAAAAGCCGGTTTTCGGCACACAATGCGCATGCGCTGAAAACCAGCTTATCCAATCTGTCAAGCTCTGGTTTGACAGATCCTCCATATCCGCACAGCCAGCACATTTGCATGGCCAAGATTGCAGTATTTACCCATATCTTGCCCAGCGGATGTCCTGAAAACTCTTGCGCATAGTAAAAGCAGATGCATAGTCTACTTTTAGAAACATAGAAACATAGAAAATAGGTGCAGGAGTAGGCCATTCGGCCCTGCGAGCCTGCACCACCATTCAATAAGATCATGGCTGAACATTCACCTCAGTACCCTTTTCCTGCTTTCTCTCCATACCCCTTGATCCCTTTAGCCGTTAGGGCCATATCTAACTCCCTTTTGAATATATCTAATGAACTGGTCTCAACAACTTTCTGCGGTACAGAATTCCACAGGTTAACAACTCTCTGAGTGAAGAAGTTTCTCCTCATCTCGGTTCTAAATGGCTTACCCCTTATCCTTAGACTGTGACCCATGGTTCTGGATTTCCCCAGCATCAGGAATTCTTCCTGCATCTAATCTGTCCAATCCCATCAGAATTTTATATGTTTCTATGAGATCCCCTCTCATTCTTTTAAACTCCAGTGAATACAGGCCCAGTTGATCCAGTCACTCCTCCTATGTCAGTCTTGCCATCCCGGGAATCAGTCTGGTGAACCTTCGCTGCATTCCCTCAACAGCAAGAATGTCCTTCCTCAGGGGTAAGAGTTTTAAAACATACAAAAACATAGTAAAATAAAATTGAAAAAACACATTTTAATGTTAAAAACCCTGCCCACTAAGTTAAGTTTATTTTAAACCATAATTTAACAAAGAATTTAAAAATCGGAAATATATATTTGTTATAGACATTTATTAACTTTAATTTAAATTAATCTTAAATATGTGGTGTATTTTTTCTACTTTCTACTTGTGTTTTGGTGTTGGCGGGGGGTGTTTCTCAATCATAATAATGAAAACTCCTACTTACGGAGTTCCCATTATTATGAATGAGAAAATACTGTACCAGTGCCATGTGACTCCAGCTTCAGCATACGGATGTCCTGACGTGCATGCACTCCAATGCGCAGGGAGAGGAGGCCTCAGGATCGGAATCGCTGGTGGGCGCAGCAGGATAAAGTAGGTGCGCATCTTTTTTTACCTTTTTCTGTCAAGCACCCGTGGGAAGCAGGGAACTGGGATTTCTAGGCCAATGTTGACTTGTTGCATAAAAAATTCAATTTATCAATTATATGAGGCTTTTTCCAACATTTATTCTCATTGGAAAATAAAGCTTGCAATTTTAACTCTCTGCTATATTGAATTACCATAGTCAAGGTCTGACAACTAACCTGATAATGTGAGTACTTATCATCTCTAGTCAATCTAGAAGATGGAAAATATTCATGATACTAGACCATTTTCTACAGGCTAAACTACTGGCCAGATTGATCTAAAGCTTGAGTAATTCACAAAAGCAGAAAATAAGGCAAAATACTGAACAGCATAACTGATAACTTACAAGACATCATGATCATCATAGGCAGTCCCTCAAATGAGGATGACTTGCTTCCACAAGTTCACAGATGTTTCAATGAAGGACGCAATGTTCCAGTCCTGAACTTCAATTGAGGGGGTGGAAGATGCCTGTGCATAGATTTTTCCGACGTGTGGTGACTGTTGCACATCAGCCACCACACAGGTTTGACAGAGCTAGGCCTTTATCCAGTGTTAAGGGTTAACCAGGATGACTGGAGACCAGCTCTGCTGCACGGACCTAGTGTGCGCACATATCGCAGTGTGGGCTGGCCTGTGCTGCCTCAGGCCCTTGGCTCTTCTGGGCCCCATATTCTCATTTGCCGCACCTCTGCCATGATTTCTCACCGCTCCTCCGCCACAAACATTCGTTGCACCTGCGTCACGATCTCTCAACGCTCCTCCGCCACAAAACACTCGCCGCTCCACCACCATGATCTCCCGCCACACCTCCACACTAAACATTCGCCAGACCTCCGCCATGATCACCCACCGAATCTCAGCCATAATTCCTCATCACTCATCCACCTCGATCACTCGCCGCACCTCCGCCACGTCCTTCCCATTCCTCTGCTTTACCAGAGCCCCGCTGATGCTCCTGATCACACTCCAAACAGCGACCTGGGTCCTGATGACGTCACCCAGTCGCCCACCTGAAGCCTTTGCACACTTGAAGCAGCTCGCACTGGAAGTTGTAGTGGTATGTCGCTCCAGCTCTTATACTTCCCGATCTGTGCAGGTGTTCTAGTATGTACATGACATACAATTGGTCTGACTGTTTAAATGACCCATTGTTCTTCCAGCTCCTCCAACAAACTCTTGAACATCTCTCATGGTAATTCATAATAGGCTTCTTACAGAATTCAGTCATCCTCTGCAAGTGTACCAGCAAGATGAACAGAACTAATGAATGAAAACAAGGCTTGAAATTTGGACATAGAGGGGGTGAAATTCAACATTGGCAGTAACACAACCCGTTTTACACTCCACCAGATTTTCTTTTTTTATTGACTTCAATGGAAAAGAAAATCAGGCAGGATGTAAAACGGGCTGCTGATTTCCTAGTGCACATTTTGCACTACCGCAGAAGTCAAATTACACCAGCAGAGCCTCTTTGATATAAAAACAATTAGATGATAATGCCCTAGCATTTAGGTAAACAATGAGATGATGGTATGGGAGTTGGGTCACTTTCCTGGGACTTTCCCACATTTTCACTAGCTATCTTAACACACACGGTTGAAAACTACACATTAGTCTGCTTCGTCACATCAGGGCACATTCACACAAAGTATTCCTGCAGAAGATCCCATGGAGCATTAATTAAAGTTAAAGGAGCATTAGCCTAGAAATTGCTGTCTGTGATATTAGTGTACAAATGCTCATGAGACTTATTGGCCACTACTGTATCTTAGGCTTCATCCCTTTTATTTTAAATGTCTCTGCTAAAGCAATGGACAGAGGAATATTGCACATTATCGTCATCATAGGCAGTCCCTCGAAATCAAGGAAGACTTGCTTCCACTCTAAAAGTGCATTGCACAAGCTCATTAAGGGTTCATCTACTTAAATCACCAACAGCAATTTCTAGGCTATGGTCTAAATTCCAAGCACCATCATGGCTCTGGGAGACATCCCAGTTCACATTAATTACAAGTACATAATCTAATTCACACTTAGAATAAAATACATTTTAAAGGGTTAGGTGGTTAGGGTTGAGACATATAAGAGTATATTTGGGGAGGCTCCACACTCAGCTCCACACTCATGTGACTTTTGAGACAACTACAGCGCTTGACTTCATACTTGATTTGCATCTTCCAATGCCGACAACAGAGATGTCTTTCATGGTAACATTGAATTTAATTATAATTTCCACGTAAAGTTATTTAATTAAATTGAAAAAAAAATGTAAGAGCTTTATATTCATATTTATCATCAGCTTTTCTCCTCTCAGTTCTTCTCTCAGTGCTTATAGAGCTTACTTGTCCTTTCTTATAATTGTTGTACAACAAAATTCCATTTCCATAATTATCTATTGTACAGTATGGCACATTAGAATGCCATTTCTTGATACTGTTCAATTAAAGTATAAATAAAAAATTAAGGATTAACATAACCAAATCCTTCCTGTATACAGTCCCAAGGCAAAGCTCAGCTTAAGCAGCATTGGGGTTTGGTTGGCAACAATCCAAAATATAGATTGTAAAACTGCTCAGGTTAGAACTCGAGTTATCCTGAACCCACCATAGAATCATAAAATGGTTACAGCATGGAAGAAACCAATTCGGCCTGTCGAGCCCATTTTGGCTCTCTGCAAGAGCACTTTAGCTAGCCCCACTCCCCCGCCCTTTCCCCGTAGCCCTGCAATTTTTTTTCCTTCAGGTTCTTATTCAACTCCCTTTTGAAAGCTGTGATTGAATCTGTCTCCACCACCCTTTCAGGCAGTGCATTCCAGATCCTAACCACTCGCTGCGTAAAAATGTTTTTTCTTATGTCGCCTTTGGTTCTTTTGCCAATCACGTTAAGTTTGTTCCTCTGGTTCTCGACCCTTCTGCCCATGGGAACTATCAACTCTGTCCAGACCCCTCATGATTTTGAACACCTCTATCAAATCTCCTCTCACTCTTCTCTGCTCTAAGGAGAACAACTCCAGCTTCTCCAGTCTATCCACACAACTGAAGTCCCTCATCCCTGGAATCACTCTCGTAAATTCTTTCTGCACCCTCTCTAAGGTCTTCACATCCTTCCTAAAGTGCGGTGCCCAGAATTGGACACAATACTCCACTTGAGGCCGAGCCAATGTTTTATACAGGTTCATCATAATTTCCATGCTTTTGTACTCTATGCCTCTATTTATAAAGCCCAGGATCCTGTAAGCTTTTTTAACTGTTTTCTCAACCTGTTCTGCCATCTCCAACTATTTATGCACATATATCCCTGTTCATGCACCCCCTTTAGGATTGTACCCTTTAGTTTATATTTCCTCTTCTCATTCTTTCTACCAAAATGTATCACTTCGCACTTTTCTGTGTTAAATTTCGTCTGCCATTCCACCAGCCTATCTATGTCCTCTTGAAGTCTATCAATATCCTCCTCATTGTTCGCTATCCTTCCAAGTTTTGTGTCATCTGAAAATTTTGAAATTATGCCCTGTACATCCACATCCAAGTCATTAATATATATCAAGAAAAGCAGTGGTCCTAGAACTGATCCCTGGGGAACACCACGATATACCTTCCTCCAGTCCAAAAAACAACCATTCACCACTACTCTCTGTTTCCTGTCACTTAGCCAATTTTGTATCCATGCTGCCACTCTCCCTTTTATTCCATGGGCTTCAACTTTGCTGACACATTATGTGTCACATTGTCGAACATCTTTTGGAAATCCATGCATACTATGTCAACCTCCACCTTGCCTTTACTATGTCTATGTCAGAATTTTCTTCCTTGGTGAAGACAGATGCAAAGTACTCATTTAGCCATACCCTCTGCCTTTATGCGTAGGTCTTTTTCATCCCTAATTGGCCCCTCTCCTGCTTTTATGACCCATTTACTATTTATATGCCAATAGAAGACTTTTATATTCATTTTTATGTTAGCTGCCATTTTATTCTCATACCCTCTCGTTGCACCTCTTATTTTCTTTTTCACTTCTCCTCTGAACTTTCTATATTTAGCCTGATTCTCGACCTGACATCTGTCATACGCGCTCCTTTTCTGCTTCATCTTACTCTCTTGCTTTTGTCATCCAGGGAGCTCTGACATTAATTGCCTTAGCTTTCCCCTTAGTGGGAATGTACTTTGACTTTACCTGAACTATTTTCTCTTTAAAGGCAGTTCATTTATCCATTACAGTTTTGCCTGCCAATCTTTGATTCCAGTTTATTCGGGCCAGATCCGTTTTCATCCCACTGAAATTGGCCTTCCTCCAATTAAGTATTTTTACTCTAGATTGCTTCTTGTCCTTTTCCATAGCTAATCTAAACCCTATGATACTATGATCACTGTTCCCTAAATGTTCCCCTACTGACACTTGCTCAACTTGACCCACCTCATTTCCCAGAACCAGATCCAGCAATGACTCCTTCCTTGTTGGGCCGGAAACATACTGATTAAGAAAGTTCTCCTGAACATACTTCAGAAATTCTTCCCCCTAAATTCCATAAATTCAAGCTTCTGCCGATATTCTGCCAAAATTATGGAGGGAGACTGAGAGAACCCTTGCCAAAATATTATCACCTTTATCCAATAGTTTTGTTTTTATGGTCAGTAACACTGAAAAATGGCTCAGCTCATTAAAGGTTATTTATGTGCTTGAGAAATCTTGTCAGAGAGGGGCTGGCACATTTAAATATGGCTAGGGAAGTGGAAGGATTATGGAGTCCCTTCAAGGAGTGATTCTGAATGCAATGGACCAATATGTGCTCATGCAAAGTAAAAGCACCAAACTTAAAGATACTCCTGCCTGGTTGGATGGGAAAACTAAGCAACTCATATATAATCTATATTAACGTCTTGGAAGAAAAGACTGAGTGTAACGTAGCCAAGTTTGCTGACAATACAAAGATGGAAGGAAAAGCAATGTGTGAGGAGAACACAAAAAATCTGCAAAAGGCTAAGTGAGTGGGCAAAAATTTGCAGATGGAGTATAATATTGGAATATGTGAGGTCATGCACTTTGGCAGAAAAAAATCGAAGAGCAAGTTATTATTTAAATGGAGAAAGATTTCAGTACAGCGCGACCGGGGGGTACTTATGCATGAAACACAAAAGATTAGTATGCAGGTACAGCAAGTGATCAGGAAGGCTAATGGAATCTTGGCCTTTATTGCAAAGGGGATGGAGTATAAAAGCAGGGAAGTCTTGCTACAGCTATACAGGGTATTGGTGAGACCACACCTGGAATACTGTGTACAGTTTTGGTTTCCATATTTACGAAAGGATATACTTGCTTTGGAGGCAGTTCAGGGAAGGTTCACTAGGTTGATTCCAGAGATGAGGGGGTTGATTATGAGGAAAGGTTGAAGAGGTTGGGTCTCTACTCATTGGAATTCAGAAGAATGAGAGGTGATCTTATCGAAACGTATAAGATTATGAGGGGGCTTGACAAAGTGGATGCAGAGAGGATATTTCCACTGATAGGGGAGACTAGAACTAGGGGACATAATCTTAAAATAAGGGGCCACCCATTTAAAACTGAGACGAGGAGGAATTTCTTCTCTCAAAGGGTTGTAAATCTCGCTGCCTCAGAGAGCTGTGGAAGCCGGGACATTGAATAAATTTAAGATAGAGATAGACAGTTTCTTAACCGATAAGGGATTAATGGGTTATGGGGAGCAGACAAGGAAGTGGACTTCAGTCCATGATCAGATCAGCCATGATCGTATTGAATGGCGGAGCAGGCTCAAGGGGCCATATGGCCTACTCCTGTTCCTATTTCTTATGTTCTTATGTCGAGGAAGAAAAACTTTATTTTACAGCTGTGAAGGAAAATCGCACAGTACTAATACAAAAGCAAAATACTGCTGATGCTGAATCTGGAATAAAAATGGAAAATACTGGAAATCTCAACAGTTCTGGCAGTATCTGTGGAGAGGAAGCAGAGTTAATGTTTTGGGTCGATGACCCTTCGTCAGAACTGGAGAGTATTCAGAAAGAACAGATGCTTATCAAGCACTGAAAGGGGGAGGGGAAGAAAGAAAAAAGGGGAAGGTCTGTGATAGGTTGGAAGATAGGAGAGATTAGAGAGACAAAAGTGATGATGGCCCAAATTCAAATGGTAATCCCAGGAGTTAGTGCCTCTGACATGTCTTCCTTTTTCCTCAACAGAGGATTGCCCTCCGCCATGGTTAACATGGCCCTCGACCGTGTCTGTTCTATTTCCCGCACCCCTTCCCCTCCCTCTCAGAACCATGACAGGGTTCCCCTTGTCCTCACCTTTCACCCCATCAGCCTCCACGTTCAACGCATCATCCTCCGCCATTTCCACCACCTGCGTGATCCCACCACCAATCACTTCTTCCCCTCGTCTCCCCTCTCAGCATTCCGAAGGGACCGCTCCCTCTGTGACACCCTGGTCAATTCCGCAGTCACCCCCAGCAACCCCTTCCCTTTCCATGGCATCTTTCCGTGCAAGCGCAGGAGATGCCATTTTATCTCCTCCCTTCCCACTATCCAGGGCCCCAAATACTCCTTCCAGGTGAAACAGCGATTTACTTGTACTTCTTTCAATTTAGTATACTGTATTCACTGCTCCCGATGTGGTCTCCTCTACATTAGGGAGACCAAGCATAGATTGGGTGACCGCTTTGCGGAACACCTCCGTTCAGTCCGCAAGTGTGACCCTGAGCTTCCGGTCGCCTGTCACTTTAATTCTTCACTGCATTCCCACTCTGACCTCTCTGTCCTCGGTCTCCTACACTTCAACAAAGCTCAATGTAAGCTCGAGGAACAGCACCTCATCTTTCGTTTAGGCACTTTACAGCCTTCTGGACTCAACATCGAGTTCAAAAATTTCAGAGCATAACCGCTGCCAATCTTGGCTCCTTCCCCCCCGCCCCCCCAGCCCAACACCCACCCCCCTCAGAGCCTGTTTCTTTTTTTTCTTTCCTTATCTTCAATGGCAGTTGGTCATAATCCCACCATTCACACCCTATCTTGACTAATGTTTTTCTAACTCCTGGCATTACCATTTGAATTTGGGCCATCTTCCCTTTTGTCTCTCTAATCTCGCCTGTCTTCCAACCTATCACAGACCTTCCTTTGTGTTCTTTCTTCCCCTCCCCCTTTCAGTGCTTGTTAAGAATCTGTTCTTTCCGAATACGCTCCAGTTCTGACGAAGGGTCATCGACCCGAAACGTTAACTCTGCTTCTTCTCCACAGATGCTGCCTGACCTGCTGAGATTTCCAGCATTTTCTGTTTTTAATTGCACAGTTCTAAGATGGGTTTAATATCACAAGGCAAGCAGGTTTGCAAAAAAAATAGCATTTGCATGACAAAGAGAAATTTCAAATTGAACATGGCAAGAGAAGCGAAGGATAACAATAAAACATTTTTAGTTACATTAAAAGAGAAAGAAAAACAAGGGTGGAGTGGGGCCCTTGTGAAGTTGGGTCAGGTGAGCGTGTGCCAACTAATGCTACACATACTGCAGAACTGTTAAATAAGTTTGTGCCTCAGTTTCAGTTAAGGAAGAAACAATTTGATCTGGAAAGGGAAATAAAGGATGTTGCAGAGGCATGTTGTGCCTCTATTCAAATTATTGCCAACATGATTGCTGAACAGTTGTGCAAACTTAAAGTAAAACACTCTCGGGGAAGGATATGATGCATCCAAGGATCCTTAAAGAACGAAGGGAGAAAATTGCGAAAACTCTGGCATAAATATGACAGAAATCACTGAATATTGGAGAGGTGCCTGGAGTTAGGCAGAAGAATAGGAACTTAAATTTAACATAGAGAATGACAAACTTCTTCACATGGGGAAAAAAATTCAGGAAGGGCTAATTATTTAAAATGGATAGAAAATAATATGCATGGAAAAGAAAATGAACTCATTGACAACACATTGGAAATATCACTTTGAAGCCCCCAAGAAACAGCATTGTTTGGCCATTTTTCTGAGGGTTGTCCTGAGCTCTCCCACAGTTACAGTGTGAGATTGGGACAGTCACATTCAAATTCAGGGCTATCTACTTTATATAGAATTATAGAATCATAGAAATTTACAGCACAGAAGGAGAAATATCCAGCCTAATCCAAATTTCCAGCTCTTGGTCCATAGCCCTGTAGTTTAATGCACTTCACGTGCATATCCAAGTACTTTTTTATTGCAATGAGGGTTTCTGCCTCTACCAACCTTTCAGGCAGTGAATTCCAGATTCTCACCACCCTCTGGGTGAAAAAGGTTCTCCTCAACTCTCCTATAATCCTTCTACCAATTACTTTAAATCTATGCCCCCTGGTTATTGATCTTTCTGCCAACCCTGACGAGCTTGAAGCCGATGCAGAAGAAGATTCAGACGCAGAAGAGCCTGAAGAGGAAAACATCTTCCAATCCCAACTTCCAAACCAAGAGCATGGGGGTGAGGGAGAGATGGAGGGGCAAGAGGAGGGGAAGGATGAAGCCCCCACTGGTGAACTCACTCTGGAGGAGGTGCAGGTGCCGCACATTGAGGTGCCAGAACCTTTCCTGAGTGGTACGAGTGTTGGGACATTGCATGGTTTCTCACAATCCGAGGCTGGAGATTCCAGTGGGTGCAGCAAGGCACACCCAGGGCCCCATCGTCCGAGGCTGCGGATCCCAGTGGGTTACTGCGAGGCAACCCAGGGTGAGGGGGGGGAAGGAGAGCTCGACAGTGCTCTCTTGAGGTGCAGGATCTAACAGATGTGGTTCAGATGATGGCAATGAGTGCAGGAAGCATTGATCTTATGCGATCCCTCCTGGACACCATCAGTGGGGTGGGCGATGAGGTATCGGGACTGTCGGGAGAAGTAACAACACTCTCACGAGAAATGGGAACACTATCAGCGAACATGAGAGAGAGAATGTTGCAGGTAGTTGAGACACTGTCAGGGCACGTGAGGGAGGGAATGTCGGAGTTAGCTGCTGCAATAAGGGAACACGTCCAGACCCCAAGCCCATTGACGGAATCAACTGCCACTCACAATCCAATCCCCAGACCAGCCTCTGAAGAGGCCCAAGTGGGGCCTTCCACATTATCACCTGCCCACCCCTCCCATCAAGAAGTGAGCATTACCCGGGAAATGCTGCATCACAGCCTGCAGTCAGGAGTGAAGTCACCAAGACCAAGTGCAACGGGCAGTCTAAGAATAAGGTAAAGGAGAGATGGGTGCAGCCTTTCTTTGCTACTGTTGTTGTTATTGTTATTGTTACTGTTGTAATTTCTCAAATTAAAAGTTTTTGTAAATTTACAAGTTTAAAAGTTTGTAAGTGATCTTAAAGGGCTGGAATTTCCATTTGGCTTACCGTCATGTTTCTGGGGGATATTGGCCATTGTGGGCGATAACCAGGTGAGCAAGAAATTTCCCACCTGAGTTACACCGGCGGTTTCAAATGGAGCTGGGCGGTAGGTGAGTAAGAAAAACGTTAGTAATTGTTTTTTTACTCATTATTTTAAAATTCTGTTGTGGTGATTTAGGATAAATGGGTCTGGAGAATGTTTCAATGATATTTTACATTCTGTTTTTCAAAAAAATACATTGTGTTTTTCTTCTCCAAGGCCCAACCTGCAGCCTCGGGGTAAATTTTTCATGATTTTTTAATTTATCGCCCATTTTCTTTAGAACCGCCAAATAGACCCTAAATTCGACTTTTTCGCCGAGAATCGGGGGTGCAGCGAGCATTTTTTTCGCTGGGCGGATTTTTTTATTTTTTGGGGGAAGTTTTTGCTGGCGATAATCTTGGGAACCGTAGCAGTCTTTTGGGTGGCAATCGGGCGCTCGGGGGTTGTTAGGAAATTCTAGCCCATTGTTTTTAAGTGATCTTAAAGTTTGTAAGTGATCGTAACTGAAAATTTTAAAGTTTGATACAAGAATATTTTTTATTAAAGTTAAGTTAAATACAAACAAGTGTTTGTTAAACTTTTGAATGAAATATATTTAAAATTATAACTGAATCATTTCTATTATTTGTTCCATTGTTAACACAACTTTTGGAACTAAAGAAGAATCATTTCCATTATTTGTTCCATTAACACAACACAATATAGAAACATAGAAAATAGGTGTAGGAGAAGGCCATTCGGCCCTTTGAGCCTGCACCACCATTCAGTAAGATCATGGCTGATCATTCACCTCAGTACCCCTTTCCTGCTTTTTCTCCATACCCCTTGATCCCTTTAGCCGTAAGGGCCATATTTAACTCCCTCTTGAATATATCCAATGAACTGGCGTCAACAACTCTCTACGGCAGGGAATTCCACAGGTTAACAACTCTCTGAGTGAAGAAGTTTCTCCTCATCTCAGTCCTAAGTGGCTTACCCCTTATCCTAACACTGTGTCCCCTGGTTCTGGACTTCCCCAACATCGGGAACATTCTTCCCGCATCTAACCTGTCCAGTCCCGTCAGAATTTTATGTTTCTATGAGATCCCCTCTCATCCTTCTAAACTCCAGTGAATAAAGGCCCAGTCGATCCAGTCTCTCCTCATATGTCAGTCCTGCCATCCCTGGAATCAGTCTGGTGAACCTTCGCTGTAGTCCCTCAATAGCAAGAATATCCTTCCTCAGATTAGGAGACCAAAACTGAATACAAAATTCCAGGTGAGCCCTCACTAAGGCCCTGTACAACTGCAGTAAGACTTACCTGCTCCTATACTCAAATCCCCTAGCTATGAAGTCCAACATACCATTTGCCTTCTTCACCGCCTGCTGTAGCTGCATGCCAATTTTCAATGACTGATGTACCATGACACCCAGGTCTCGTTGCACCTCCCCTTTTCGTAACCTGCCACCATTCAGATAATCTGCCTTCGTGTTTTTGCCACCAAAGTTGATAACCTCACATTTATCCAGATTACACTGCATCTGCCATGCGTTTGCCCATTCAGCTGAACTGTCCAAGTCACCCTGCAGCCTTTTAGCATTCTCCTCACACCGCCACCCAGTTTAGTGTCATCTGCAAACTTGGTGATATTACACTCAATTCCCTCATCCAAATCATTAATGTATATTATAAATAGCTGGGGTCCCAGCACTGAAGCCCTGTGGCACCCCACTAGTCACTCCCTGCCATTCTGAAAAGGACCCATTTATCCCGACTCTCTGCTTCCTGTCTGCCAACCAATTCTCTATCCACGTCAGTACATTACCCCCAATATCATGTGCTTTAATTTTGCACACCAATCTTTTGTGTGGGACCTGTCAAAAGCCTCTTGAAAGTTCAAATACAACATATCCACTGGTTCTCCTAGTCCACTCGACATCCTCAAAAAATTCTAGAAGATTTGTGAAGCAGGATTTTCCTTTCATAAATCCATGCTGACTTAGACCTATCCCGTCCCTGCTTTTGAAATGCGCTGCTATTTCATCTTTAGTAACTGATTCCAACATTTTCCCCAGACTGATGTCTGGCTAACTGGTCTATAATTACCCGTTTTCTCTCTTCCTCCTTTCTTAAAAAGTGGTGTTACATTAGCTACCCTCCAGTCCATAGGAACCGATCCAGAGTCGATAGACTGTTGGAAAATGATCACCAATGCATCCACTATTTCTAGGGCCACCCGCCTTAAGTACTCTGGGATGCAGACTATCAGGCCCCGGGGATCTATCGGCCTTCAATCCCATCAATTTCCCTAACACAATTTCCCGCCTAATAAGGATTTCCTTCAGTTCCTCCTTCTCACTAGACCCTCGGTCCCCTAGTATTTCTGGAAGGTTATTTGTGTCTTCCTTCGTGAAGACAGAACCAATGTATTTGTTCAACTGGTCCACCATTTCTTTGTTCCCTATTATAAATTCACCTGAATTTGACTGCAAGGGACCTACGTTTGTTTTCACTAATCTTTTTCTCTTCACATATCTATAGAAGCTTTTGCAGTCAGTTATTATGTTCCCAGCAAGCTTCCTCTCATACTCTATTTTCCCCCTCCTAATTAACCCCTTTGTCCTCCTCTGCTGTATTACAAAATTCTCCCAGTCCTCAGGTTTGCTGCTTTTTCTGGCCAATTTATATGCCTCTTCCTTGGATTTAACACTATCCTTAATTTCACTTATTAGCCACGGTTGAGCCACCGTCCCTATTTTATTTTTACTCCAGACAGGGATGTACAATTGTTGAAGTTCATCCATGTGATCTTTAAATGTTTGCCATTCCCTATCCACCGTCAACCCTTTAAGTATCACTCGCCAGTCTATTCTAGCCAATTCACGTCTCATACCATCGAAGTTACCTTTCTTTAAGTTCAGGACCCGAGTCTCTGAATTAACTGTGTCACTCTCCATCTTAATAAAGAATTCTACCATATTATGGTCACTCTTCCCCAAGGGGCCTCGCAGAAGATTGCTAATTAGTCCTTTCTCATTACACATTACACATCACCCAGTCTCGGATGGCCAGCCCTCTAGTTGGTTCCTTGACATATTGGTCTGGAAAACCATCCCATATACACTCCAGGAAATCTTCCTCCACCGCATTGCTACCAGTTTGGTTAGCCCAGTCAATATGTAGATTAAAGTCGCCCATGATAACTGCTGTACCTTTATTGCACGCATCCCTAATTTTTTGTTTGATGCTGTCCCCAACCTCACTACTACTGTTTGGTGGTCTGTGCACAACTCCCACTAGCGTTTTCTCCCCTTTGGTATTCCGTAGCTCCACCTTGCGGATCAAGTCCAAACAGTAAACATGGTCCATTTGCCGCTGAGCCTTCAGGCAGCAAAGTTTTTCACGGATAAGTTGCTGGCGCAAGGTTTGAGCAATCGGTAAAGGGACACGATGGACCGAACTCCTCCGCTGTCATGCTCGGGGTTCAGGTCGTTGCTTGGCTTCCTCATTCTCCTCCTCCTTCTCCTGCTCCTCATCATTTGTGTCTTCCTCCTCAACATCAGCCACTCACACCTCAGGCTGCTGCTGCCTCATGATGGCTAAGTTATGCAGCATGCAGCACACAACAGTGAACTGACCGACAATCTCAGGAGAGTATTGCAAGAAGCCTCCAGAATGGTCCAGGCATCGGAAACGCTGCTTCAAGATGCAAATGGTCCTCTCTTTTATGCTGCGCGTTGCAATGTGCGACATGTATTCCCGATCAGCTTCCGTCCGGGTTATGCGTAGCGGTGTCATGAGCCTGGAGTCTCTCAGCAGTCAGCTCTGCCCTTCTGGCCGCTGCTGAAACATGGCAGATGTAGCGCTCTCGCGTAACATGAATGCATCATGGGTGCTCCCAGGGTATCTCGCATCAACTGTCATGATGCAATGCATATCATCACAGATGAGCTGCACATTTACGGAGTGGAAGCCTTTTCTGTTCCTATACATCTTGGAATCCTCCAAAGCTGTTCGCAAGGCGAAATGGGTACAATCAATGCAGCCCTGTACCTTTGGGAAGCCAGCCATCCTGGAGAAGGCCACAGCCCTGTCATGCATTGTCTGGGCGGTCATGGGGAACTTTATGTAGTCATTCTTCCGGGCACTTGCCGAATGCAGATATGTGTTGCATGTTGAGAAATGGCGCAACAGTTGTGGCCTGGAATGATCAAGATGCATAAAATGAAAGTGCAGCTGTAACCTTTACTTCAACTGACAAAGTCTTCTAGGTTGCAGGTCTGCTTTTATTAACTCACAGATCTTGGTTACAGCTTCTTTGTGGAAACACAGCCTTCTCACACAGTCTGCATCACTCAGGTGCAGGTATGAACGCCTGTCTCAATATATCTGATTTGGGTAAGGCCTCCTGCCCATCATCCTATGTGCTCTGAGGTCCCTCATGTGATGATGTTGAATCAATCGTCTCCTCTTCAGCACCATCATGCAGAAGGCTTGCACGAGGTATGGCATTGTCAATATTGCCCCCATAATTAAATTGTAGCTGTGCAAGAAGCTCAAAACAGCAGGACAAAGGACTTAAACCTTCTTTCCTCTCTCTGTCTCTCTCTCTCTCTCTCTCTCTCCAAGTTTGATGCCCTAGTATGGACCATACCCTGGTCTGCACATGCACAATAGGCTTGCTTAGAACGGAAAGCTAGGTATTCAATGAAGACGTTTGGGGCAACGAATTCTAATGCAATTCTTTAACTATTGATTTTTTTCAAAGTACCACCCCACCACCGACTGAATGTCTCCTCACCGGCTCGAGGGTCGGACGGCAGAATCGCTCCCTCGCCTGGACACAGGGGCTTGGTGTCCACCAACCCCCCACCCCACCCTGGTTTCTTTTGAAGCTGCTGTATGTATAAAGATTCTCATCTCTTCCATTCGGCTTCCACCCCGCCCCCCACCCCCCCCCGGGCTTCTTTTGGAGCCGAGTTCCGAGCCCCTGTGTCCGGGCAAGGGAGCGATTCTGCCAGCCAATGCTCTGACTCTCGAGCCCGGTGAGGAGACGTTCAGTGGTGGGGTGGTACTTTTTTTTTTTAAAAAATCAGTATTTAAAGAATTGCATTGGACTTCGTTGCCCCAAAAGTCATCATTGAATGCAAAAAAAACTAGCCTAAAAAAATCGTACCTGAGTTACGCTGGTGCAGAAACTTTGGGGAAACTCGGATATTTAAATTTACGGCCAAAAAAGCGGCGCGCGCCAAAAAAATTGCCGCAGATAACTGGGGAAAATTGTACCCATTGAATAGTTACAGCACAGAAGGAGGCCATTCAGCCCGTTGAGCCCATGCTGGCTCTGTGCAAGAGCACTTCAGCTAGATCCACTCCCCCTCCCTTTCCCCGTATCCCTGCAACATTTTTTTTAACAAATTTAAAAAATAATTCAAGTCTTGGAGGGTGGCAGGAGAGAAGAAGCTGCAGAATTAGCAATGCTTTGGAGTAGGGATGGGGAGGGGAGGTTTCAGCTGTGCAGATTACCTGTGAGAAGAAATGAAAGGTAGCATGGCCAGGTAATGAGAAGGGAAGGGAAGGACCTGAGAGGGCTGAAAAAAAGGGATAAAAGTAATGGACTTGATTCCGATCAACAGAAGCTTATGCAAGTTTAGAAAGTAAGGAAACAATGAGAAACCCTCCACGGTAGTTTCAGAGCTGAAGATATCCAATCAAGTGGAATTAAAATGGAAGCCTGCACTCAATGTGGCAAAAATAAATACAAAGCACTAATGAAAGCAAAAAAAAGCTAGCAGTAACATGCCAGCAATATGCTGTGATTACAGATTGAATGGTTGTTTCCCTGCTGGGAACATTATTGCTCTGAACATGTAAACATTACCCAATAACAGTTTTCAACATACCTCGTAGGGAGTAAAAAGATTACTTTGCCTCAGAGAGTGAAAGCGTAACATTACCTTATAATCCTCTTTTTTTCTAAATGGCAAACATTAACCTTGTTCTGCCATTGGCTGCAGATCTATACTTAGATTTTTGTGTATTTGTGTGTATATATATCCTGTACGTGAACAATATAAAAGTCTCAATATATAAGGTCACAATGTCCAAGTTGAAATAACATGGATAGCGTCGTGAAAATCAAACCCTTTGTTTGTTGTACTAAGTAATGTGACATTTTGAATTATGTCACTTGGATAATTTACCTGTAAAATACCAAGGGCCCGAAATTGAAGAACTGATTGCCCAGTGCCGCCGACTGCCACTGACATCCCTCTCGTCGAATCGCCCAGTGCCACTTTTGACGTGGGCTGGAGGGGAGAGCCCATCGACATCAGCGGATGGACAAGTCGCGCAACTGATCTCCCGCCCGCCGAGCTGCGATATTGAGGTAGGCGGGAGTCGGCGGCAGAACGGGGGTGGACCGCTGGCTGGAGGCTGGTCTGTCCCAGACGGTAGGTAGGAAGATGGGGAAAAAATGGTTAGTACACTTTTTGTAATTTTTTTCTTTACAGGGACTTACCTTGGTGGGGTCCCCTGAAGTTCTTGGGATAGTTTTTTAATTTTTTTATTTATGTTTCTGCTTTTCAGCTCTTCGACCCTCCATGGGCCCGACTCCATCCTCGGCGGCACTTGGGTGGCAGGCACTTGGGTGGCAAGGGCTTTTGCCGGCGAGAATTAGAGCTCCTGTCGGCTGCTGCTCAGATTGGCGGCGTAAGTCGCTCATTTGCTGCCCGCCGACCTTCAAGCGACCTCTCCAATGAAAACCCCACTCAAAGTACCGTCAGGTACCTCGGCGGTCCTTTGGGCGGCACTTGGGCAGGCTCGGGCTTTCATCAAATTCGGGCCCCAAGTTCTTTGTTATCTAAATTTGAAGTGTTATTTTTCAATCAACATATCCTGGAGGATGTCAGACAAAATATAGGTCATCAACTGGCCATGACAGAATCTTGCAGTGGCTTGCAATTATATGGTGGATCAATATATGGGCGTGTATAGTAGTATCTTCAGCTGGCTGGTCAATACGAACATCAGTGTCCTTCCAAACGCAATCAGTATTGACACAGTGGACTCAAAGATAGCATTTACCAAATCAAATCTGCTAACCAAGCTGTGGCTTTACTCCCTTCAGGCAAACATTTCACAGCATCCCTTTCCAGCTGACCTACAATGAAATTGCCAGTTTATTTCTGAAGATCCACATTATCCTCCTGTGGCATCCATTTGAATAAAATCCCTGGTCATTTTTAGATCACATTGTAGCAGAACTGAAAACGCGATATAGTAATAATAAAAGCATTTGTATTTGGCCATGTTTCTCATGGCAGCTGTGGACAAATGACACAGCTCATTTAGTTTTCTTGCTTTGAAGCCCATTAATGTAATGACAACTATTCCAATTGTAATTGAAAAAAGAAAATTTAAGCACTTGTGTGAAATAACAACATGAAATCACATTGCCCCTGAAAAGTAAACTTAAGAAAACACTCATCAAGACTGAAGTATCCGTTGCCCCTCTTTACATTTAAAAACAGCCATGATCTAATTGAATAGTGCAGCAGGCTCGAGGGGCTGATTGGCCAACTCCTGTTCCTATGTTTCTAAGGGGTTAAAATTTGGTACTGCCATTTTTGCGGCAGTGCCACCGCATAAGAGAAATTTTTAACGCCTCGCTTTAGGCACGCTCCCCAAATGCGAAATTCAGTGTTGGCACCTAAAGAGTTGATAGCAGCATAAAATCATGGCATTGCACACTTACCTGGAGGTGCTACACCGCATTAAGTGGGCCGTTAAGCATGCTCTCAACATCCGGGAGTTAGGCAGCATTTGGAGCTGCGCCACAGACATAGTGGCTCCACCTGGATTAAGAAGTGATTGGCCGTTTCTGGGTGTATTCACTTCCTGCGCACTCACAGAGACGGTGAGCAAGGCAGCTCATCAGCGTGCTCATCGGTTCATGGATGCCGCAGTGGATGGACTCCTTGGTGCCCTGGAGAGGTGTCGGCAGGTGCTAAGGATAAAGGCTGGGAGGAGACCCCAACCCCAAACATACCGAAAGCTGTGGAGGGAGATAGCAGAGCAAGTGTCTGCGATTGACACGGTGTCATGGACAGCGATGCAATGTCGGAAAAGGTGGAACGACCTGACAGGGATGGTGAGGGTTAGTATCTTTAATTTCAAACTTCAACATGCTATGCTCACACTTCAATGTGCACTGTCTGCTCAATGCAGTGTTTCCGAATCCATGCTCTAAGTGGGTGAGGCCACAGTCAAGGTTCCCATTTGAAGCCTCACCCAATGCAAGGGCCTGCATAAACTGTTAACCTTGCTACTCTGCAGACCCACCCCTCACTTTGTTAACTCCTCAGTCTTCATATGCTTCTCAAAGACGTTGGCCTCCCCGTTACTGTTAGGTCCTGGCACCCTAATCCCACCATTGCCACAGCAAATCCATGCAGTGAATGGTACTTACATTGAACTGTGAAGACTGTCATAGAGTAAAATGTACTAAAGTGTGCAAGGCACTTGGGACACACTGATAGATGTCCTCAAACTCCGGCTTTCTCTTTAATGTTACAGTTGAAGCTCGCACACAACTGGCATGAACAAATGCGGACTGGTGGAGGGGAGCCAGATCTCCAAGTACTCAGTCCATTGGAGGAAGGTATAGCTGCCCTGATGGGCGTCCAAGTTGATGCTGTAGCGGTGGGTATGGCCGACCCCTCTCCGGACAGTGACGGTATGTTGAGTTCCTTTGCAGCGACCTGCAGGACACTTGGCCCTCACACCATAAACGTGCAGCTATTTCCATGAAACTGGCATTATAAATGCCTTTCCTGCTCCTGGCCCCCTCTCCTGCAGGTAACCGCTATTCTGTGTTTGTGCTTTCAGGTGATCAGCCAGATGCCCCAGGGCCTTCTCGGGCACCTTCCATCGGTGCAGATGTTGGCGACGACGGAGAGGACGAGGAGGAGCAGGAGGATGACACCTGCTTCGACCACATGCAGGAGGCTGTGCCATCTGAGATTGGGGCCAGCAGCGCTGTTGACCAAGGAATGATGGGGGAGGCGAAGGTGGGGGATGCTCTTGGACCCAGTGACCTCCAGCCATGGGGGAGGGGAAGCTTCCCAGACGGTGAGTGCACACCTGAGTGATGCTCAGCAACACTCTGATGATGAACCTGATCTACAGGTTATCACAAGACAATCCCTGCAGTTGCACAGTGATCTGCTGGGTACAATAGCAAGGGTGCCTCAGAGTCTCAATGCATTAGCTATGAGGATGGAGGAGTCTGCCTCAAATATTGTTCATGCCTCTCAGCAGTCAACCAAATCCATCCTTGGTATTTACCAATGGATGCTGGATACAAACAGTGACCATGAGCTCCCAGACATGTTGGCACAGGCTATGGCTGATATTGCAGTTGTCATTGAGCACCAGGCCGATACTATTATAGGCCTGCATACTCAAACGTCATTAGTGCGTGGTGTCCTGAGTCAGCTCTCTGGTGTACTGCAGTTGCAGACACTCTTGATGCAGAGGCAAATAGATTCAACGGATGCACTGTCTGCTGCCATCTAGTCTGGGGCCCCAGCAGTTCAACGGGGATCTAACCTTGCCGAACCAGGTCAGGAATCGTACCACACCCAGATTTCTGCAGATAATGATGCCCTGCTCCAGAGGAGTATCAGCCTGTTGGGCCAATTGGAAGGTGATGTCTTTTCTCAGGACTACATAATTCCGCCTTTGCAGCTGCCACTCTCTGCACCCCATCCAAAACAGAGTGTTGCCGCCCATGCTGAGGTATTGCGGTCTGCAACTGGGTCTTCCAGGGAACGAGCTGGTTGGGGACATCCTGCTAGGCCATTATGTGTGGCTGTATATCCAAGTCAGCAACTGACTCCCAGCCTTGCTGAAGGCCCCGAGACCCCAATGAGGATGAGCAGTAGGCGTGGGAGGGGGTGAAGGGGATGAAGCCTGACCATCCATCCTTGTCTGGTAACCTAGGGATCATGAATCTCTTGTGTAAGGGGATAGTGCAGGAAAGTGGAGTTGAGATAGAAGATCAACCATGGTCTTATTGAATGGCGGAGCAGGCTCGAGGGGCCGAATGGCCTACTCCTGCTCCTATTTCTTATGTTCTTATGGTGTTAGCTGGTGGGATGTAACGTTTTAACGCCCTTAAAAATTGACCACCAAAATTCGCGTCAAGTGTGACAGCACCCAGCGCCACTCCCAACTGCCTAACTCCCAGTTAACACCTAACACTGGCATTATCAGCAGGCATTAGCAACCGAATTTTGACCCCAAAGACTTTTAAGTTAACCAACTAACAATGACCTTCATACTCAGAACATTCAAAGCTTTCAAACACTGATTGACCTACTTTGCATTTTCAGCACTATGCATGGTCTGCTAAGCTGCACATTCTGTTGCATATTCAAGGTAAAACTACTGCAAATTTTCAATTATCTTATAAAAGCTAAATGCCAATATTTTCATCATTATATATTTGCAAAGTCATAGGACCTGATACTAAAAGGATTAATGCCATAAAATGCGTGCACATCTCCATTCTTACAGACCAATTGACATTGTTTCTTGACATAAACTCTTTTAAAATATCATTGATGTGTTAACAAATCAATATTCAAGCATTACAAATCATTAAGCATTGATGATTTAATTCATGGTTACACTCGTGTATCTACTGTTCTGTTGGCATAAACAGTAAAAACACTTCCTGTACCTTTCTGATCAATCACAGCTACTGATATAAAATGGATCACCTGTGACCTCACCTACAATTATGAAACCATACATAATGCCTTCTCTCTGAATATGTGCATTGCATCAGCATGTTTTCTATCAAACTCCCAGAGACAGTTTAGTAAACAGCATGCACCCTACTTGTACTGAAATGCCTCAGTGGCATATTGTAGGCTAAGGGGATGAAATTGGAGAAAGCTTAAACTTGGAGGCAGAGAGCACAAAGTGTGATATGCCTGCACTCGTTCAAGTGGTGCAGGCAGAATGCAAAATTTGTGCTGCCTGCGCATTATAATGACTGGAGCACTGAACTCCATGCTAAATGTGCTGCTGGTTGGCTTAACACTCAATGGCGGGGGTGAGAGGGACGGGGGGGGGGGCGTGACAATTTCAGGTGCAGTCTACTAGCTAATAAAATATGGCCATGGTTCTCTGTAGTACTTAAATGGAAGGTGCTTTATTGCAGAAGTACCTCATTGTCATTGTGGAGAGTCATGGCCCAACAGGGAGAGGGCGAGAGGGTGTTCTGATGCAGCACTGAAGGCCTTGGTCCTGGGGGTGCACTAATGACCTCTGCCCGCAGGGGGCCGGAGGCCTTCCAAGCAGCACCCTAGAAGGCGGTGGGAGGAAATAGCACATGATATCAGTGCCATGAATATTGTCCCGCAGGACCTGGATTCAATACCGCAAGAGGATTAACGACTTCACATGAGTGGTCAAGGTGAGTGAATGCATCTTCAAATGCCATATCCGCTCCTGCGTCACAAGCCTCACACACTGCTCAATGCAACACACCCCTAGCGCTCACCTACCAACAATCTCTAGCAATCACCATTCATACCTCACAATCATAGCTTTTTCTCACCCCACACACTTAGCACTTCTGCAAGACTAACACCCATATCTAACACCTTGCACCACACTCACTGACACACTTCCCTTTCTCTTGCAGGAAAAGGTGGCCCATAATTGCCGTGAGCAGCAGCAGATGGGCAGAGTGGAAGCCAGACTTCACAACCTGATGGAATTTGAGGACACAGTGCAGGAGATCATTGGGGGGGCCGTCATTGAGGCTGCAGCGAGGAGCGAGGTTGAAAGCATTGCTGACCATGACGGCATGCTGATACGTAATCCATCTTCTCATATCTCACTTTCCCCTCATCTCACAATCTCTTCTCACTTACAAGTTGCTGATGGTGTAGGCATGCACATCTGGCTTTTCCCTCACCATAACCTAACCCTTGTGCCTTTCTCCTTTCAGATACACAAGAATTGCCACAAGAACAGCCTGTCCCTGATGTTATGGAAGAGGTGAGTGCTGGCAAAGAGGAGGCACCGTCACTCAATCTGACACTCCCAGTACCAGCTCAGAAAATGGGACTGCGTGGAATTTAGAGGGTAGTATAGAGGCGGGATCTGCAAGTGGTGAGTCACCGGGCATGAGTGGGCTGTAGCCAGGCCAGGGGAAAGGGTATCTCAGGTGCCAGTTCCCCAAAGGGCAAGTTCGCATACAAGTTCTGCTGCACAGGACTCAGATGATGAATTCAGAAGAAGGGTGATGGGCATGCACACAGAAACGCTTGGTGCAATGCCAAGCCCGGAAGAGAATCTCTTATCAGTGTCAAGGAGCATGGAGGAATCCGGCTCCAACATTGCACGGGCTTTTGTGTGGAGCTTGGAGCCCTTGATTTCCAGGACGGAAATGATGGGCAACTCCATTAGGACACTTGTGGACCGAACTATGATGCTGGGTGTGATGTGCGATCTTGTAGCTTCTATTGGAGCACAAGCAGAAGCGACCCAATGTCTCAGTGCTGCAATGGAAGCTCAGACTGCTCTCCTGCAGGCTCAGCTTGCTGCCGTGCAAGATCAGACTGAGAGCGGCTAACAGTTTCTTGCTCCATGGAGCAAAGGGACTTGCAGGGTCTCATAACAGTCAAGTAATCTGGGCTCTGACAGATGGCTAGGAATGTTGAGGCGCCGCCCTGGGGGAGTCAACTGTTCAGAGAGGGCGTTGAATGGAGTGCCGATGTCTAAAATGGCAGGTCATGCGTCAATTCAATGTTGCACACTCAGTGATGTCACGATCTGTCTTATTACCATTTCTCCAGTGCTGCCGACCTGCCCAAAGTAGCGGCCACCACGGGACCCACCAGAAGTGGGCAGAAGCGAGGCGGCTGCCATTTTTCCTCCCAAAATGGCCTAATCAGCTGGCACTAAGGAGTTTGATTACATTAATTACTTAGTGGTTCTAAAAATATAAGGGGTAATTTTCTGACTTCATGGTTCCATGAACTGGCATCAAAAATTCAGGTGTGCACTATGTATGATTTTCCAACCACTAATCTAAATATTTGGAAGATTGTGCACAACATGTACCTACATTTCTAATATATGTTACCAACTGCTGGGACTACAAATTAAGAAAATGACCAACATTGTGACATGATATCTCAGCTTGTTTTTTTTTGTTTTCCTCATGGTGCTGATGGTTAGTTCCCAGGACATCTTCATTTCAGTGTTGGCATCATTTAGATTTTAAATTAAGAAAACTGGTAACATTCTACAGTTGCATTTTCTTAGCGAGTGCAACAAAAACACGTCTATAAAATGACTGTTTTCTTTTGAGGGAATAAAACTTCTAGAAGAACATTTGGGGTATTAAATTTATAAATCATTCTTGACTATAAGAAAGCAGAATCACACTGAACATAGCACCCATTGTTCCCAACCACTTTATACAGAGCATGCCAACAACAGACTGGAGTGCATATACAATGTCATTTATGTATGCAAGTGATAGGACTTATGACTGTATTTCACCTCTAATGGAAAATCATTTTGCAGGATGATGCACAATAATTAGAGCATTAGTGCTACTTATCAAAACTGGCCCACTAGGTAATTACAGTACAGCCTGGCTCCAAGCCAGTGAGTTGGGCTTCCTGCCCATGTAAAGTGTAATTTTAAGAGTCTGTGTTCCTAAGGTGGAGACTCACCTGCCAGGTGTGCATATAGTTAGAGGATAGAATTTGTCTCAGTTTGGCATAAATACCAGAGGTTAGATTTTATGAATTTGCACTCCCGATTTGGAGCTTTACCCCACTGGGAGCGCAAATGGAAAATTCAGGCATGAAGGTGAATGGGCTGTTCAGGATTTTCCATCCGTATACAAATCCTGTGGAATCTACTGACCTCCATACCCGAATTCGCCATATGTGGTTCTGGCGGAAATTCTCTGTGCTGGATTTTTAAACATGTAAAAGGTACCCTCATATCACTACAGATTTGTTGCTTGGGATTCACCCAATAGTCCGAACCCTTCATTCGTGTTTCAGAGTAAGAGGACCAGGAAATGTCAAGCTTTTAGGTATTTGTTGATTACAGATGATGACCATTTGCTGCAGCTAGAATTATCTCTCACATTGTTAAACTAATTATACAACCAGTATGAGAAGCAGCAAGGGGCTTTTCTTTAGTAATGGAGATGGAACTTTCTAATTACTACATTTTGGCATGAGAATCTGCTGTGTGGAAAGGCTTTCAAGACAATTTCTGTTTTTATGCTATGCCAGGTAATTATGCAACCTCACAGAGTTCAAATAACATAAATCACTACACGATATGATGATCTCATTAAACCCACTGCTTTATTGTTATTCCACATGTAACTGCCTTCAAATCAATTATAAAATGTCTGACTGCAGTCACCTAACCGTGTCAAAAGAAACAACCATAGAATATTAAGGTATAGTTAAGGTACTACTTGTAATCTGAGAGGTAATGCACAATTTTCCAGTACATTTTTCCCTTGGATAATACATAGCATTAAATATATATGCAGGCCTTGGATAATAGCTGGCACTGAGCTACAAGGCAGTAATTCAATTGAACAGTTCTCATGGCATCATAAGCTGTTGAGCGAAGCTCGAGTGGCTTATGAACATTAGTAAAACTGCAAGATTAAATTACAGCTTTGTAACTCACTGCTGGCATTTGCTATTGTTTACATTACACAGAGGTCCAAGCTCCTGATCGGTCTTCCACCAAAACATTCTTGAGTAGTCTTAAATACCAGTTTCTGTACAACTCAAAACTGAAGTCTAACATGGAAAAATAGCAATTTATCTTTTTATTTTACTTTTTATGAGATCCCCGAGCTCAATCTACCCATTGCATGTGCAATTCCTACCTAAGGGGCTTGCAAGCCTTTTATCCCAGGCCTCTGCTCCTCTGAATTGCAAAATGTATGCAAAACTATCAGGGTGATTCACCTCTGAATTGTCTTCTTATCACTACTCCTCTGGTATGATGGGCTAGACTTTCTACTTTTGTGCAGATTGGCCAAAAATGGGCATTATTTCCAGCGTGGGCGGCAAATATGTGTTTTGAGATCGCCGGATTATCGCCCATTTTCAAATCCCCAACTTTGTATTTTATAAAATGGGCATTACCGCGAGCAATCTGAAATTGGCGTTAGTGTTAGATTTTTTTGACCTTCTGCCATAAAGTGTCGCCGTCCATAGCAACGGCATGGCAATGGTCGTTTCCCGCGTTTCAGGTCGGGGTCATCATTACATGCGCAGAAGAGGAGAGGGAGCAGAGAGGAACTGAAAGCATGTGTGGGTGTGGTGTGTGCCAGTTTGGCTGTTTTGGAAGGTAGGAGGGTGATTTTCCAGCAGCAAAAAGAATTCAGAGGACAAATAACGTTGTTCCCACTGAGTATTTTGCGGAAAATTTATTGTTACAATGGAAGGGATGGAGGAGGTGACACAGCACACTGTGGAGACTGAGGCTGGTGAAAGCAGCGAGGTGGGAGAGGAACAATTGGAAGGACAAAAAAGAGCGAGGAGATTCTCATGACGAGGCAAATGCCTCCCTCCTGCAGGAGGTAGAATCACACTGGGGTCAATTGACCCAGGGTGGGCGTGGGAAGCCCACCCCAAAGGTCTACCAGAGGATCTGGCCCAATATAGCCGAGGTGGTCTCATCGGCAACCAATGAGGTGCGAGAGGGCAACCAATGCCACAAGCGCTGGAATGACCTTGTTGGATCCGCCAGAGTAAGTATTACATTTATTTACATTTACTTATATATTTATATCATTTGAATTGTAAGTGTAATGAGTGTTTAACTCAAAGCCTGCGTTCATGGTGTACGTCTTTACGTAAAGAATGATAATTTTCATAATAATCATGATTACATCTGTCGGTTATGTATTGTATCATTCCCTGTGACAGTACTGAGCAATGATATCATGCAATGATTTCAAGCCATGTCGTGCTGTTGTTACCTTTCACAGAAGAAGCTTTTGAGGAATAGGCCGAGCAGAGGCAAAAGTGTGGCTGGTCACTAGTCATCAGCGACCTCCCTGGCATTGAGGAGCTGGTGCTGGCACTAATGGGGAGCCACCCCCAGTCGGCCATGCAAGCAGCAGCAGAACCTGATGTGATGCCACGTGAGTAAAGTATACACCATCGCGTGATGTAAATAGATGCCACACCCACTCATATCCGACCAATAATATATGATAGATGATTGATAAAAGTGCTCTCTAAATAACGATGGCCTCATGAAAATCATTGCAATGCAAAATTTGGTGATGGTCATGAAAGGTGATGTCTGCGATGATTTTGATGCCGATTATGGAAGTCGAGTCTCCTAAGACACGTGTTATCGGACAAGTTCACGTAATACCGCTTCTCCCTGTAAGTGCGTGTCAGCAGTCTGGCATCTCTTAGGCTGGCACATAATACTGTTGAATATTGCTTCTACCATCTCTAGTCTGCAGCATGTGCATCGTCATCAAGACACAGGCTGAGAAGTATCAGTATTATATCTATTGTTCACAAACAATAATTTTTCCCATTAAGACACCTAAACTAAATTCCAACCGTCCACGGTATGATAAAATGTCTGTTCAGATGTTCAAATCACCTTAAAAGAACTCCACAGTACCTCAAAACTCCCCAGAAGTTGAAGCAGCCTTTTAAATGAAGCGACGTGCAATTTAGAAAATGGCGCCCATACCACTGTGATTAGTTCAGGTGAGAGCAACTTTTTCACAGTGGTTTTTTCGGCGCTCAATATTTTCGGCGATATGTGTGCAAAGTGGCGAAAGTAACGCTCGGCGATATTTTGGGCGATAGTTACACCCATTCTGATCTTTACGCCAAAAAAAAGTGGGCGGGCGGTATTATTATTTCTCTGCCTTAATACATGCCGAAAGTTATGCTGGGCGATAAGTGATCGATACATGGGCGTTAGTTTCCATTTTGAGTCTAAATGGGCGATATCTGGGAGTTATACCTCATCTCAGCGTTAAAATAGACGTTAAGTGGGCGTTACGATGCAAAAAAGGTGGAAAGTCTAGCCCAATGTCTCTCTCGAGTGACATGGCTAAGATTGATAAGTTAGGGAGCAGAAGAACCTTGTTGTGAGCCCACATCCCATCACTTTGTAGCACTAGTCATTGATATGCTGCATTTTTGTAATTGTGATTTGCAATTAGAAATTAATACTTGGTTTTGAAGTCTTTTTTAAAAAAGAATCATGATATGAGAGTGCACTGGGCTGTTGGTGAGATGGAGGTGATAAAGATAATAATAGTGTAGGAAATGAAAGTATACAGGCTCACATGATGTTTTCGAAGTGAGCTACTTAGCTTAGCAGTCTAAGAGGGGAATGAATAAACATTCTTTGTCTGCAAAGGCTCATGCACAGGCTGTCAGCATCATTCTGGGGCTTTGAAACTGTAAATGCCCAGAATGTAAGTCTTCTAAAGTTTAAACAGATATCCAGAATACTCAATGTTCCTTTTTAGAATTATGATTGACGTATTTTTCAGTGTAACTTTTGTGTTTAAGGAGATTATTGCTCACAAATTGAACACTCTCACATTTCAGGCACCGTGGCAATATATTGGCCCAGAAATCGCGGACGGCTGCTTCCCGCGAGCGATCGGGTAAAAAACTTTAAAAAGATGCGCACTTACCTGAAGCTGCTGCTCACATGCAAGTTCCTGGTCCTGAGGCCTCCACTGACTGCGCGTTGCAGCGCATGTAGGTCGGGACGTGTGCAGGGCTGGAGCTGTAGTCACATGGCTCTGGGCAGCCAATCAGGTAAAGTATGTTCTCATTCATAATAATGGGAACTCCGTACATTGAGCTTCCCATTATTATGCATGAGAACCCCCCCACACCCCCCAAACACCCAAAACATTAATAAACAATAGAAAAAATACTATACATATTTAACATTAATTTAAGTTAGTTATTTATATATTATTAAAATATATATATTTTTCTGATTTTTAAAAAAGTTTTTAAAATTATGCTTTGAAATAAATTTAACGTAGTGGTTAGGGTTTTTAAAACTAAAATGTGTTTTTTAATTTTATTTTTTATGTTTTAAGTGTGAATAAAAAATCTTATTCCTGTAAAAGTAGACTATGTGCCTGCTTTTATCAGGTGCACGAGTTTTCAGGACATTTGCTGGCCAAGGTATGGGTAATCTTGCCCTTGCAAATGTCCTGGCTTGACAGATCGGAAAAGCCGGTTTTCAACACATGAGCATTGTGTGCTGAAAACTGGCTTTTGCGATGCCATCCCGCGTCCGTACACACTCAGTACGGACCCGGGAGGCCGGAATTTCTGTCACAATAAGTCAAAATAACACAGTTAGATGCAAACGTCCAAATGGCACAACAATATTCCTCAACTACAACTTCAGAAGAGGTCACGACTGTGATATTTTTCATTTCCCAGATCAGCCATCCTTCGGAACTCTTTAAATGAAGTTATCAGTTTGACTTGCATTAGCGATGACTTAGTGGTAATTTTGGACAGTGAACCGATGCCTATTAGAAACATGGTCCGAATGTACACACAGGGTGTGACTGTACACAGAGGGTGTGACTGTACAAAAAGGGTGGGATTGTACACACAGGGTCAGACTGTATACATAGGGTCAGACTGTACACACAGTGTCAGCCTATACATGCAATGTGTGACTGTACACACAAGGTGGGACTGTACACACAGGGTCAGATTACACACAGGATGAGAATGTACACAAAGGGTCAGGCTGTATACAAGCGTCAGACTGTATACAAAGCGTCAGACTGTACACAGTCAGACTGTACGCACAGGTTCTGACTGTACACAAAGGGTATGATTGTACACACAGGGTCAGATTGTACACAGAGGGTCAGATTGTACACAGAGGGTCTGACTGTACACACAGGGTGGGACTGTATACTCAGGGCCAGACTGTACACACAGGGTCCAACTGTACACACAGGGTCAGACTGTACACACAGGATGCGAATGTACACACAGGTTCCGACTATATACAAAAGGTCAGACTGTAAACACAGGTTACGAATGTACACACAGGGTCAGACTGTATGCACAAGATTGCGAATGTACACTCATGGTCAGTCTGCACACTGGGTCCGGCTGTACACACAGGGTCAGACTATACACACAGGGTCAGACTGTTACCACAAGACGGGAATGTGTACACAGGGTCAGACTGTACACACAGGGTCAGACTGTACACACCAGTTGTGACTGTGCACACAGGGTCAGAATGTATGCACAAGACAGGAATGTACACACAGGGTCAGACTGTATACAGGTTACAACTGCACACGCAGCGTCCGACTGTACACAAAGGGTCAGATTGTACACGGAGGGTCAGACTGTAAACACAGGGGCTACCTGTACACACAGGATGGGACTGTACACACAGGGTGTGACTGTACACAGAGGGTGTGACGATATACACACAGGATCTGACTTTACACACAGGGAGTGAATGTACACAGAGGGTGTGACTGTATACACAGTCAGACTGTACACACAGGCTCAGACTATACACACAAGGTAGGACTGCACATACAGATTCAGAGTGTACACACAGGATCAGACTGTACACACAGGGTGTGATTGTACACACAAGGTGGGACTGTACACACAGGGTGGCACTGTACACACCGTGTCAGACACTACACAGGTTCCGATTGTACACAGAGGGTCAGATTGTACACACAGGTGGGACTATGCACAAAGGGTCAGACTGTACATACAGGGATGGATTGTACACACAGGGTCAGAATGTACACACAAGGACAGAACGTACACACAAGGACAGAATGTACACACAGCATCTGACTGTACACACAGGGTGTGAATGTGTACACAGGGTCAGACTGTACACACAGGGTCAGACTATACACACGGTAAGAATGTACACACAGGGTGGATCTGTACAAACAGGGTAAGTCTGAACACACAGGTTCAGACTGTACACACACGGTGGGATTGTACACAAAGTTTCAGATTGTACTCACAGGTTCCGACTGTAAACACAGGGTCACACTGTACACACAGGTTCCGAATGTGTACACGGTGTGACTGTACACGCATGGTGTGACTGTACACATGGTCAGACTGTACACACAAGGTAAGAATGTACGCAAAAGATGGGAATGTACACTCATGGTCAGATTGTACACACAAGTCAGAGGATACACACAGGACTAGACGGTACATACAGGGTGGGACTCTCTCACAGGGTCAGACTGTATACACAGGGTCTGACTGTACACATAGGATGGGATTGTACACACAGGTTCCGACTGTACACACAGTGTATTACCATGCACACAGGGTCAGACTGTACACACGGTGGGACTGTACACACAGGGAGGCTCTTTACACACATGGTCAGACTGTACACATAGGGTTCGAATGCACACACAGGATCAGATTGTACACACAGGTTTCAAATGTACACACAGGCTGAGACTGTACACAAAGGGTTGGACTGTACACACCGGGTCAGACTGTACACAAAGGTTACAACTCTACACACAGGGTGGGAGAGTGCACACAGGCTGGGACTGTACAGAGAGGGTATGACTGTATACACAGGGTGGGAAATGTACACAAAGCTTCACACTCTACACACAGGGTCACACTACACACAAGGTCTTACTGTACACGCAGGGTCAGACTGCACACGCAGAGTGGGATTGTGCACACGAGGTCAGACTGTACACACAGGTTCCGACTGTACACACAGTGTATTACCATACACACAGGGTCAGACTGTATACACAGGGTCTGACTGTACACATAGGATGGGATTGTACACACAGGTTCCGACTGTACACACAGTGTATTACCATGCACACAGGGTCAGACTGTACACACGGTGGGACTGTACACACAGGGAGGCTCTTTACACACATGGTCAGACTGTACACATAGGGTTCGAATGCACACACAGGATCAGATTGTACACACAGGTTTCAAATGTACACACAGGCTGAGACTGTACACAAAGGGTTGGACTGTACACACCGGGTCAGACTGTACACAAATGTTACGACTCTACACACAGGGTGGGAGAGTGCACACAGGCTGGGACTGTACAGAGAGGGTATGACTGTATACACAGGGTGGGAAATGTACACAAAGCTTCACACTCTACACACAGGGTCACACTACACACAAGGTCTTACTGTACACGCAGGGTCAGGCTGCACACGCAGAGTGGGATTGTGCACACGAGGTCAGACTGTACACACAGGTTCCGACTGTACACACAGTGTATTACCATACACACAGGGTCAGACTGTACACACAGGTTGGGACTGTACACACAGGGAGGCTCTTTACACACATGGTCAGACTGTACACATAGGGTTCGACTGTACACACAGGATCAAATTGTACACACAGGTTTCAAATGTACACACCGGTTTCAAATGTACACACCGGGTCAGACTGTACACACAGGTTACGACTGTACACACAGGTGGGAGAGTGCACACTGGTTGGGACTGTACACAGAGTTTGGGACTGTACACACAGGGTGGGAATGTACACGAAGGGTCAGACTACACACAGCATTAGACTATACACACAGAGTCAGACTGTGCACACAGGATGGGAATGTGCACATAGAATCAGACTATATACAAAGAGTCAGAGTGTACACACAGGGTCAGATTGTACACACGGGGTCTGACTGTACATACAGGGTGGGACTGTACACAAGTTTGACTGTATACACATAGTCAGACTGTACACATAGGTCAGAGGATACACACAGGACCAGACTGTACATACAAGATGGGACTCTTCACACAGGGTCAGACTGTACACACAGAGGGTCTGACTGTACACACAGGGTCTGACTGTATACACAGTTTCCAACTGTACACAGCGTGGGACTGTACAAACAGGGTCAGGCTGTACACACAGTATCAGACTGTTCAGACAGGGTGGGAATTTACACACGGTCAGACTGTACACGGGGTCAGACTGAACACGCAGGGTCAGACTGTACACACAGGGTCAGAATGTATACATAGGTCGGAATTGTATACACAGGGTCAGACTGTAGACACAAGGTGGGACTGTACACACAGGGTGGATCTTTACACACATGGTCAGACTGTACACATAGGGTTTGACTGCACACACAGGATCAGAATTGTACACAAAGTTTTCAACTGTACATACAGGGTGTGTCTGTATGCATGGATTGTGATTGTCGACACCGGGTCAGACTGTACTCACAGGGTCAGCCTGTACACATTGGATAGTGTTGTACACAAAGAGTCAGACTATACACACAGGGTTGGACTGTATACAAAAGGTCAGACTGGATGCACAGGGTAGACTGTCCATACATGTTGGGACTGTACACATACGTTGGGACTGTACACAGAGTCCAACTGTACACACAGTCAGACTATACACACATGGACTGACTGTATGCACACCGATGGGAATGTACACACAGGGTCAGGCTGTACAAATAGGGTCAGACTGTAGACACGGTCTGATTGTACACAGAGGGTGTGACTGTACACACGGTCAGTCTGCACACACAGGAGAGGAATGTATACAAAGAGTCAGAGTGTACACACAGGGTGGGATTGTAAATACAGTTTCAGACTGTACACATGGTGCAACTGTACACATAGGGTCAGACTGTAGACACGGGCCAACTGTACACAGAGGATGTGACTGTACACAGTGTGACTGTACACGCAAGGTCAGACTGCACACACAGGATAGGAATGTACACAGAGTCAGAATGTACACACGGTGGGATTGTACACACCATGTCAGACTGTACACACAGGGTAGGCTGTACACATGGTGCGACTGTACACACGGTGTGACTGTACATGCAGGGTGGGACTGTACTCGCAGGGTCAGACTGCACACACAGGGTGGGACTGTATACACAGGGTGGGACTGAAGACAGAGTCCAACTATACATACAGGGTCAGACTATATGCACAAGACGGGAATGTACACACAGGGTCAGACTCTACAGATAAGGCCAGACTGTACATACAGGATGGGACTGTACACACCGACTCAGACTGTACACACAGAATGCGCCTGTACATAGAGGTTCAGACTGCACACACAGGATGGGACTATACACACGGGTTCAGATTGTACACACAGGATGGGACTGTACGCAGATGGTCCGACTGTACACAGAGGACATGACTATATACAAAGCATCAGACTGTACACACAGGGTCAGACTGCAAACACAAGATAGGACTGTACATATAGAGTCTGACTGTGCACACAGGTTGGGACTGCACACACAGGATGGGACTGTACGCACAGGCTGGGACTGTATGCATAAGACAGGATTGTACACACAATGTCAGACTGTATAGATAAGGTCAAACTACACACAGGGTCAGCCTGTAACACCGGGTCAGACTGCACACACAGGGTGGGACTGTACACATAGGATCAGATTGTACACACAGGTTTCAACTTTACACACAGAGTGTGACTGTACGCATGGGGTGTGAATGTAGACACCGGGTCAGACTGTATTCATGTACAACCTGTACACAGAGTCCAACTGTACATAAAATGTGTGACTATACACACAGGGTAGGACTGTATACATAGGGTCCGACTGTACACACAGGTTCAGATTGTACACACAGGTTTCAAATGTACACACAGGGTGGGACTGTACACACAGGGTGTGACTGCACACACAGTGTGGGTCTGTACACACAGGGTAGGACTGTACACACCGGGTCAGACTTTACACACAGGTTCCGAGGGTCAGACTGTACACACAGGTTCTGACTCTACGCACAGGGTGTTACTATACACACAGGACAGACTGTACACAGGGTGGTTCTGTACACACAGGATCCCACTGTACACACAGGTGGGACTGTACACACAAGGTAGGACTGTACACACAGTTGGGACTGTAGACACAAAGTCCAACTATAGGCACAGGGTCAGACTATACATACAGGGTCAGACTGTATGCACAAGACGGGAATGTACACACAGGGTCAGACTCTACAGATAGGGCCAGACTTACACACAGGATGGGACTGTACACATTGGCTCAGACTGTACACAGAGGGTCAGACTGTACACAGAGGGTCTGACTGCACACAGAGGGCATGACTATATACAAAGCATCAGACTGTACACACAGGGTGGGACTGTACAAATAGGGTCAGCTTGTACACACAGGTTTCAACTATACACACAGAGTGTGACTGTACACACGGGATGTGACTGTAGACATCAGGTCAGACAGTACTCACAGGGACAACCTGTACATACAGTGTCTAACTGTACATACAAGCTGTGACTGTACACACAGGGTGGGACTGTATACATAGAGTCCTATTTACACACACGATCAGATTGTACACACAGGTTTCAAATGTACACACAGGGTGGGACAGTACACACAGGGTCAGACTGTACACACAGGTTCTGACTCTACACACAGGGTGTTAGTATACACACAGGGTCCCACTGTACACAGAGGGTATGACTGTACACAGAGGTTCAGACTGTTCACACAGAGTGGGACTGTACACACGGTGGAACTGTACATACAGTGCCAGGCTGTACACATAAGGTAGACTGTACACATAGGATGGGACTGTATACACAGCGTGGGACTGTAGACACAGAGTCCAACTATACACACAGGGTCAGACTGTTTGCACAAGATGAGAATGTACACACAGAGTCAGACTGCACACACAGGGTGGGACTGTACACATAGGGTGAACTTTACACACAGGGCCAGACTGCACACACAGTGGGACTGTATGCACATGATGGGAATGTACACACAGTGTCAGACTGTACGCCCAGGGTGTGACAGTACACACAGGGTGGGACTGTAAACACAGGGTGGAACTGTGCACTGTACACACAAGGTGGGACTGTACACGCAGGGTGGGACTGTACATGCAGGGTCAGACTTTACACAAAGTGTCAGATTGTACACAATGGTGGGACTTTACACACAGGGTCAGACTGGACACAGAGAGTGGGAATATACATACAGGGTCTGACTGTACATACAGGGTCTGACTGTACATACAGGGCGGAACTGTACACAGGGTCCGACTGTACACAAAGCATCAGAATGTATACACGGTGGGATTGTACACACACAGTCAGACTTTAAACATAGGTTATGACAGTACACACAGGGTGGACTTTACACACCTGGTCAGACTGTACACACAGGATCAGATCGTATACAAAGGTTTCAACCGTACACACAGGGTGTGTCTGTACGCACAGATTGTGACTGTAGACACCGGGTCAGACTGTACTCACAGGGTCAGCCTGTACAAACAGGGTGGGTCTTTACACACATGGTCAGACTGTACACATAGGGTTCGACTTTACACACAGGATGTGACTGTACACAGAGATTCAGACTGTACACAGAGGGTCTGACTGTACACACAGGTTGGGAATGTACACTCAGGGCCAGACTGTACATACAAGGTGCGAATGTCCACACAGCGTCGGACTATACACACAGGTGGGACTGTACACACAGGGTCCAACTGTACACACAGAGGGCATGACTATATACAAAGCGTCAGGCTGTACATACAGGTCAGACTGCACATACAAGATAGGACTGTACATAAAGAATTCGACTGTGCACATTGGGTCAGACAGTACACACAGGGTCAGACTGCACACACAGCATGGGACTGTACACACAGAGTGGGACTGTATGCACAAGTCAGGAATATACACACAGGGTCAGACTGTACAGATAAGGTCAGACTGGATACACAAGATCAGACTGTACAAACTGGACCTGATTGTGTACACAGGGTGTGACTTTACACACAGGGTTAGATTGTACACACAGGGTCACACTGTACACACAAGTTCAGACTATACTCACAGGGTCAGACGGAACACACAGAATCAGATTGTACAAACAGAGGCACTGTACACAAAGTGTCAGACTGTACACACAGAGGATAGACTGTACATAGAGGGTGGGACTGTTCACACGGGCAGACTGCACACACAGGGTCAGACTGCACAAACTGGGTGTGATTCTACACCCAAGGTCAGACTGTACACACAGAGTTGGACTGTGCACGCAGGGTCAGACTGTACACAGAGGTTCTGACTGCACAGACAGTGTGGGACTGCACAGATAGTGTGGGACTGTACACACAGGGTCAGACTGTACACACAGGTTCCAACTGTAGACACTTGGAGTTACTATACACACCATGTCAGTCTCTACACACAAGATGAGACTGTACACACAAGGTGGGTCTGTACACACATTGTCAGACTGTACACGTAGGGTCTAACTCTACACACAGGATCAGATTGTACACAAAGGTTTCAACTGTACACATGGTGTGACTGTATACATAGACTGTAAACACAGGGTCAGATTGCACACACTGGATAGGATTGTACACAGAGTCAGATTATACACACACGGTGCGACTGTACACATAGGGTCAGGCTGCACGCACAGGTTGGACTGTCCACACGGTGGGAGTGTACACACAGAGTCCGACTGTACACACATGGTCAGACTGTACGTGCAAGACAGGAATGTACACACAGGCTTAGACTGTACAAATAGGGTTAAACTGTGGACACAGCGTCCGACTGAACACAGAGGGTGTGACTGAACACAGAGGGTGTGACTGTACACACAGGGTCAGACTACACACGGTCAGACTGTACACGCAGGGTGCGACTGTACACGCAGGGTGCGACTGTACATACAGGGTCAGAATGTACATACGGTGGGACTGCACACACAGGGTCCGAACGTACATACAGGGTCAGAATGTACACACAGGTTCCGACTGCACACACAGGGTCCAACTCTACGCAGAGTTTCCGACTGTGCACAAAGTGTATGAATGTACACACATGGTCTGACTATACACACATGATCAGACTGTACACACATGATCAGACTGTATTCACTGGGTCCAACTGTACACAGTGGCAGACTGTACACAAAGGGTCAGACTATGCACAAAGGGGCAAACTGCACACACGGACAGTCTGTACACACGGTATGACTGTACAAACAGGGTGGGATTTTACACAAAGGTTCCGACTGTACACACCGATTCAGAGGCTCAGACTGTACACACATGGTCCACCTGTACACACATGGTCCGCCTGTACACACAAGGTGGGACTGTACACTCGGCCAGCCTGTGTACACAGGGTCCGGCTGTACACACGGTGGGACTGTACATACAGGGTCAGACTTTAGACACAGGGTACGACTGTACACACAGGCAGATTGTACACAAAGGGTGTGATTGCACACACATGGTGTGACTGTACACACATGCTGGGACTGTACACACATGGTGGGACTGTACACACAGGGTGTGACTGTAAACACAGGATCAGACACTTCACACAGGATCAGACTGTACACACAGGGTGGGACTGTACACACAGGGTCAGATTCTGCATAAAGGGTCAAACTGTACATATAGGGTCAGACCGTAGAGACAGGGTGAGACTGTACACACAGAGCATGACTGCACACACAGGGTGGGACTGTACACAAAGGGTCTGACTGTGCACAAAGGATCAAAGTGTACACAAAGGCACAGACTGTACACATAGGGTCTGACTGTACACACAGGGTGGGATTGTACACAAAGGGTCTGACTGTGCACAAAGGATCAAAGTGTACACAAAGGCACAGACTGTACACAGAGTGTCAGACTGTACACACACTGTCCACATGTACACACAGGGTGGCATTGTAAACTCAGGGCCAGACTGTACACACGGTCTGACTGTACACACAGGGTCAGACTGTACACAAAATATCGGACTGTAGACACAGGGTCAGACTGTCCTCAATGGGTGGGACTGTACACAAAGGGTCAAACTCTATGCACAGGGTCAGACTGTACACACAGGTCCCACCTGTACACTCAGGGCCAGACTGTACACTCGGCCAGACTGTACACACAGGGTCCGACTGTACACACAGGGTGGGACTGTACATACAGGGTCTGACTTTAGACATAGGGTACGACTGTACACATAGGGTCAGATTGTACACACAGTGTGGGACTGTACACAAAGGGTCAGATTCTGCATAAAGGGTCAAACTGTACACACATGGTCCGACTGTACACACACGGTCCGACTGTACACACAGGGTCAGAATGTGCACACAGGGTCAGAATGTGCACACAGGGTCAGAATGTGCACACAGGGTGGGATTGTACACTCAGGGTCCGACTGTATACACAAGATCAGACTATACACACAGATATTGAATGTACACACAGATTGGGACTGTACACACAGGGAGAGATTGTACACATAGGGTCTGACTGTACACACAGGGTCCGCATGTACACTCAGGGCCAGACTGTACACACAGGGTCAGACTGTACACAAAATGTCAGCCTGTAAACACAGGGTCAGACTGTCTTCAACAGGTGGGACTGTACACAATGGGTCAGACTGTGCACAAAGGGACAAACTGTATGCACAGGGTTATACTGTGCACACAGGGTCCGGTTGTACACATGGGTTGGGATTGTACACAAAAGTTCCACTGTACACACAGATTCAGACTGTACACAGAGTGTCTGACTGTACACACAGGTCCCGCCTGTACACTCAGGGCCAGATTGTGCACACAGCGTCTGACTGTGCACACAGGGTCCGACTGTACACACAGGGTGGGACTGTACATACAGGGTCTGACTTTAGACACAGGGTGTGACTGTACACACAGGGTCAGACTGTACACTCAGTGTCAGACTGTACATACAGGGTCAGAATGTAAACACATTGTCCCACTGTACACACAGGGTGGGACTGTACACAGAGGTCTGACTACACACACGGCATGACTGTACACACAGGGTGTAAATGTACACACAGAATTGGACCTTACACACAGGGACAAACTGTACACACGGTAGGACTGTGCACAAAGGATCAAACTGTATGCACAGGCACATACTGTACACACAGTGTCCCCATGTACACACATGGTGGCATTGTACACATGTTCCGAATGTACACAAAGGGTGTGACTGTACACACATGGTGTGACTGTACACACAGGGTCAGACTGTACACACGGTCCGACTGTGCACAAAGGGTCCGACTGTACACACAGGGTGGGACTGTACATACAGGGTCTTACTTTAGACACAGGGTATGACTGTACACACAGGGTCAGATTGTACACACGGCATGACTGTACACACATGGCGTGACTGTACACACATGGTGTGACTGTACACACATGGTGTGACTGTACACACATGGTGGGAATGTACACATGGGACTGTACACACAGGTTCAGACTACACACAGGGTCAGACTGTACACACAGGGTCCGACTGTGCACAAAGGGTCTGACTGTACACAAAGGGTGGGACTGTACATACAGGGTCTTACTTTAGACACAGGGTATGACTTTACACACGGTCAGATTATACAGAGCGTGTGACTGTACGCACAAGATGGGAATGTACACACATGGTGGGACTGTACACACAGGGTCAAGACTGTACACACAGGGTGGGACTGAACACAAAGGGTCAGATTCTGCATAAAGGGTCAAACTGTACACACAGGATCCGACTATACACACAGGGTCAGAATATATATACAGGTCAGAATGTAAACACAGATTGGGATTGTGCACCCAGGGTCCAACTGTATAGAAAAGGACTGATTATACACACAGATACTGACCGTAAACACAGGGTCGGACTGTACACACAGGTAGGGACTGTACACATAGGGAGGGACTTTACACACAGGGAGGGACTTTAAACACACGGTCAGACTGTACACAAATGGTCAGACTGTATACAACAGGTGTGACTGTACATACAGTGTCAAACTGTACACTCAGTGTCAGACCGTACATACAGCATCAGAATGTACACACATTGTCCAAGTGTACACACAGGGTGGGACTGTACACAGTGGTTCTGACTGCACACACAGGGTGGGACTGTGCACACAGGGTGGGACTGTGCACACAGGGTGGGACTGTACACACAGGGTCTGGCTGTACACACAGGGTCAGACTGTGCACATAGAGTGGGACTGTACACAGAGTCAGACTGTACATTCAGGGTGGTAATGTTCATACAGGGTCAGACTTTACACACAGGGTCTAACTATACAAAAAGGGTCTGACTCTACACACAGGGTGGGACTCTACACATAGTGTTAGATTGTACACACAGGGTCCGACTGTAAACACAGGGAGGGACTTTAAACACAGGGTGGGACTGTACACGCAGGGTGGGACTGTACACGCAGGGTGGGACTGTACACGCAGGGTGCGACTGTACACGCAGGGTGCGACTGTACACGCAGGGTGCGACTGTACACACAGGGTCGGACTGTACACACGGTCAGACTGTACACACAGGGTGGGATTGTACACACAGGGTCTGACTGTACACACAGGGTCTGACTGTACACACAGGGTCAGACTGTACACACAGGGTGGGACTCTACACACAGGGTTAGAATGTGCACACAGGGTCTGACTGTACACACAGGGTGGGACTGTACACGCAGGGTGGGACTGTACACGCAGGGTGGGACTGTACACGCAGGGTGCGACTGTACACACAGGGTCGGACTGTACACACAGGGTCAGACTGTACACACAGGGTGGGATTGTACACACAGGGTCTGACTGTACACACAGGGTCTGACTGTACACACAGGGTCAGACTGTACACACAGGGTGGGACTCTACACACAGGGTTAGAATGTACACACAGGGTCTGACTGTACACACAGGGAGGGACTGTACACACAGGGTGGGACTGTACACACAGGGTGGGACTGTACACACAGGGTGGGACTGTACACACGGTGGGATTGTACACACAGGGTCTGACTGTACACACAGGGTCAGACTGCACACACAGAGTGGGACTTTACATAGAATCAGACTGTTCATTCAGGGTGGTAATGTTCATACATGGTGGGACTGTACACACAGGGTCTAACTATACACAAAGGGTCCGACTGTACACACAGGGTGGGACTCTACACGTAGGGTTAGAATGTACACACAGGGTCCGACTGTACACACAGGGAGGGACTTTACACACAGGGTCGGACTGTACACACGGTCGGACTGTACACACAGGTTGGGATTGAACAGATAGGGACAGGCGGTACACACAGGATGGGGCTGTACACACAGGGTGGGACTGTATGCACAAGACAGGAATGTCCACACAGGGTCAGACTGTAAGATAAGGTCAGACTGTACAAACAGGGCCTATTGTACACACAGGGTCAGACTGTACACACAGGGTCAGAGGATACACACAGAACTAGACTGTACACACAGGGTGGGACTGTACACAAAGGGTCAGATTCTGCATAAAGGGTCAAACTGTACACACAGGGTCAGAGGATACACACAGAACTAGACTGTACACATAGGGAGGGACTTTAACCACAGGGTCAGACTGTACACAACAGGTGTGACTGTACATACAGGGTCAAACTGTACACTCAGTTTCAGACCGTACATACAGCATCAGAATGTATACACATTGTCCAAGTGTACTCACAGGGTGGGACTGTACACAATGGTTCTGACTGTACACACAGGGTCTGACTGTACACACAGGGTCAGACTGCACACATAGAGTGGGACTGTACACAGAGTCAGACTGTACATTCAGGGTGGTAATGTTCATACAGGGTCATATTTTACACACAGGGTCAGACAATACACGTAGGGTGGGACTGTACATGCAGGGTGCGACTGTACACACAGGGTCAAACTGCACACACAGGGTCAGACTGCACACACAGGGTGGGACTGCACATGCAGGGTCTGACTATACACAAAGGGTCTGACTGTACACACAGGGTGGCACTCTACACATAGGGTCCGACTGTACACACAGGGTCCGACTGTACACACAGGGTCCGACTGTACACACAGGGTCGGACTGTACACACAGGGTCGGACTGTACACACAGGGTCAGACTGTACACACAGATTGGGATTGAACAGATAGGGTCAGACGGTACACACAGGATGGGACTGTACACACAGGGTGGGACTGTATGCACAAGACGGGAATGTCCACACAGGGTCAGACTGTACAGATAAGGTCAGACTGTACACACAGGGTCAGACTGTACAAACAGGGCCTATTGTATACACAGGGTGTGACTTTACACACGGTCAGAGGATACACACAGAACTAGACTGTATACACGGTGGAACTGTACACACAGGGTGGGTCTGTACACAAACAATCAGACTGTACATACGGTCATACTGCACACACAGGGTCAGACTGGACAAACTGGGTGGGACTGTACACACGGTCAGACTGTACACACGGTGGGAATGTACACACACGGTCAGACTGTACACACATGGTCAGACTGTACACACGGTGGGACTGTACACAAACTGTCAGATTCTGCATAAAGGGTCAAACTGTACAAACAGGATACGACTATACACACAAGGCCAGAATGTATATACAGGTCAGAATGTAAACACGGTGGGATTGTGCACTCAGGGTCCGACTGTATAGAAAAGGACTGACTATACACACAGATACTGACCGTAAACACAGAGTCTGACTGTACACACGGAGGGACTTTACACACAGGGAGGAACTTTAAACACAGGGTCAGACTGTACACAAATGGTCAGACTGTACACAACAAGTGTGACTGTAAACACAGGGTCAAACTGTACACTTAGTGTCGGACCGTACATACAGCGTCAGAATGTACACACATTGTCCAAGTGTACACACAGGGTGGGACTGTACACAGTGGTTCTGACTACACATACAGGATCGGACTGTACACACAGGGTCAGACTGTACACGTAGGGTGCGACTGTACACACGGTGGGACTACACACAGTGTCAGACTGTATACACAGGGTCAGACTGCACACAGAGTGGGACTGTACACACAGACAGACTGTACATACAGGGTAGTAATGTTCATACAGGGTCAGACTTTACACACAGGGTCTGACAATACACACAGTGTGGGACTGTACACACTGGGTCAGACTGTACACAAAGAGTCAGACTGTACACACAGGTTGAGACTGCATAGATAGGGTCAGGCAGTACACACAGGGTGGGACTGTATGCACAAGATGGGACTGTTCACACAGGGTCAAACTATACACACAGTGTCCAACTTTACACAGTGGCAGACTGAACACAAAAGGTCAGACTGTGCACAAAGGGGCAAACTCTACACACAGGGTCACTCTGTACACACAGGGTCTGACTGTACATACAGATTGGGATTGTACACAAAGGTTCCGACTGTGTACACAGATTCAGACTGTAAACAGAGGGTCAGATTGTACACACATGGTCCGCCTGTACTTACAGGGTGGGACTGTACACTCGGCCAGACTATACACACACAGTCCGACTGTGCACACTGGTTCCAACTGTACACACAGGGTGGGACGGTACATACAGGGTCTGACTTTAGACACAGGGTACGACTGTACACACAGCGGCAGATTGTACATAAAGGGTTTGACTGTACACTCAGGGTTAGACTGTACACACGTGCTGGGAATGTACACACGGGGTCAGACTGTACACGCAGGGTCAAACTGTACACACAGGGTCAGAATGTACACACAGGGTGGGATTTGCACACTCAGGGTCAGAATGCACACACAGGGTGGAATTGCACACACGGTCCGACTGTACACACAAGGACAGACTATACACACAGATACTGACTGTACACACAGGGTCTGACTGTACACACAGTTTGGGACTGTACACACAGGGTCAGACTTTACACACAGGGAGGGACTTTACACACAGGGTCAGACTGTACACAGAGTCAGACTGTATACACAGGGTGTGACTGTACACACAGGGTCAAACTGTACACTCAGTGTCAGACCATACATACAGGGTCGGAATGTAAACACATTGTCTAACTGTACAAACAGGGTGGGACTGTACACAAGGTTCTGACTATACACACGGTGAGACTGTACACACAGGGCGTGACTGCACACACAGGATCAGACTGTACACACAGGGTTAGACTGTCCTCAACAGGTGGGATGGTACACTAAGGGTCAGACTGTGCGCAAAGGGACAAACTGTATGCACAGGGTCAGACTGTACAGACAGGGTCTGGCTGTACACACGGGTTGGGATTGTACACCAAAGTTCCAACTGTATATACAGATTCAGACTGTACACACGGGGCTGTACACTTAGGACCAGACTGTACACACAGCGTCTGACTGTGCACACAGGGTGGGACTGTACATACAGGGTCTGACTTTAGACATAGGATATGACTGTACACATGGTCATATTGTACATAGTGTGTGACTGTACACATATGGTGTGACTATAAACACAGGGTTAGACTGTACACACATGGTGGGAATGTACACACAGGGTCAGACTGTACACACAGGATCAGACTGTACACACGGTCGGACTGTAAACACAGTGTGGGACTGTACACAAAGGGTCAGATTCTGCAAAAAGGTTCAAACTGTACACACAGGGTCAGACTGTACACACAGGGTCAGAATATACACACAGGTCAGAATTTACACACAGGGTGCGATTGTACACTCAGGGTCCGACTGTATACACAAGGACAGACTACACACACAGATACTGACCTTACACACAGGGTCCAAATGTACACACAGGTTGGGACTGTACACACAGGGTCAGACTATACACAGAGGGAGGGACTTTGCACACAGGGTCAGACCATACATACAGGGTCAGAATGTAAACACATTGTCCAACTGTACACACAGGGTGGGACTGTACACAGAGGTCTGACTGTACACACACGGCATGACTGTACATACAGGGTGTGAATGTACACACAGGATCGGACCTTACACAAAGGGTCAAACTGTACACACAGGCACATACTGTACACAGTGTCCCCATGTACACACAGGGTGGCATTGTACACATGTTCCGAATGTACACACATGGTGTGACTGTACACACAGGTTCAGACTGTATACACTTGGCCAGACTGTGTACACACAGGATCTGACTGTGCACAAAGGGTCTGACTGTACACACAGGACTGTACATACACAGTCTTACTTTAGACAGAGGGTACAACTGTACTCTCAGGATTAGATTGTACACAGAGGGTGTGACTGTACACACAGGGTCAGATTGTATGCACAAGGTGGGAATGTACACACATGGGACTGTACACACAGGGTCAGATTCTGCACAAAGGGTCAAACTTTCAATACAGGTTCAGACTGTACACAAATGGTCTGACCATACACACAGGGTCAGAATGTATATACAGGTCAGAATGTAAACACAGGTTGGGATTGTGCACTCAGTGTCCGACTGTACAGAAAAGAACTGACTATACACACAGATACCAGCCGTAAACACAGGGTCTGACTGTACACACACATAGGGACTGTACACGCAGGGTCAGCCTGTACACACATGGAGGGACTTTGCACACATGGAGGGACTTTAAACACAGGGTCAGACTGTACACATAGGGTCAGACTGCACACAACAGGTGTGACTGTACACACGGTCAAACTGTTCAGTCAGTGTCAGACCATACATATAGCATCAGAATGTAAACATTGTCCAACTGTACACACAGGGTGGGACTGTACACAGAGGTTCTGACTACACACAGGGTGTGACTATACACACAGGGTCAGACTGTACACACTGCGTGGGACTGTTCACAATGGGTCAGATTCTGCATAAAGGGTCGAACTGCACTCACAGGTTCCGACTGTACACACAGGGTCAGAATGTACACACAGGGTCAGACTGTACACACATGGTGGGACTGTACACAAAGGGTCAGACTGTATGCACAGGCACAGACTGTACACACAGGGTCCGCATGTACACACACGGTGGCACTGTACACAAAGGCTGTGACTGTACACACAGGTTCAGACTGTACAGACAGGGTCAGACTGTACACACAGTGTTCGAGTGTTCACAAAAGGTCAGACTATACACACTGCGTTTCACTGTACACACACGATCAGATTGTATATGCAGGGTGGGACTGTACACTCAGGGCCAGACTGTACACATAGGGTCCGAATGTACACACGGTCAGACTATACACAGTATCTGACTGTACACAAAGGTTGAAACTGTACACACAGGGTGTGACTGTACACAAAGGTTCTGACTGTACACACAACTTGACACTCTACAGACAGGGTCAGATTCGGACTGTACACATAGGGTGACACTGTAAACACGGTCAGACTTTAGACACAGGTTCCGACTGTACACAGTGTCAGAATATACACAAAGGGTGTGCCTGTACACACATGGTATGACTGTACACACAGTGGCAGACTGTATGCACAAGGTGGTAATGTAGACATATGGTCAGAATGTGCACACATGGTCCAAATGTACACAAAGTGACCGACTGTACACACAGGTTGACACCACACAGGATCAGACCATACACACATTGTCCGACTGTACACACAGGGTGAGACTGTGCACACAGTATCAGCTTATACACAGAGGGTCAGACTTTACACAGAGGATCACACTGTACACACATGGTGGGACTGTACATACAGGGTCTGACTTTAGACAGAGTGTCCAGCTATACACGTGGGCAGATTGTACATGCAGGGCGGGACTGTACACAGAGTCAGATTGTACACACAGGGTCAGACTGTACACAAAGGATGAGACTGTACACACAGGTGGGAATGTACACACATGGTCAGACTGTACACACAGGGTTAAAATATACACACAGTACAGACTGTATATAGGTTCTGACTGTACACACAAGGTCTGACTACACACATTGTCTGACTGTACACACAGGGTGGGACGGTGCACAAAGGGTCAAACTTTACGCACAGGTTGAGACTGTACACATGGTCAGATTGTACACACAGGTTGGAACTGTACACACTGGGTCAGACTGTACACAAAGGGTGTGACTTTACACACATGGTCAGACTGTACGCACAAGGTGGGAATGTACACACATGGTCAGATTGTACACACAGGGCCCAACTGTACATAGAGGTTCCGACTGTATACAGCATCAGACTGTGCTCACAGGGTCAGACTGTACACACAGATTCCGAATGATCTCAAAGGTTGTGACTGTACATAGTGTCCAACTGTACACACAAGGTCCAACTCTGTACACACAGGTCCAACTGTACACAGTATCAGACTGTACACAAGTTCCGACTGTACAAAGAGGTTGGGACTGTAAACACAGGTTCTGAATGTATACAAAGGGTGGGACTGTACACACAGGGTGGGACTGTACACACAGGGTCAGACTGTATACAAGGTCCGACTGTACACACATGGTCCTTCTGTACATACAGGGTTTGACTCTTAACAGTATCAGTCTGTGCACACAGGGTCCGACAGTGCACACAGAGTCTGACAGTACACATGGTCAGACTATACACACAGGGTCAGACTGTATGCCAAGATGGGAATGTACAGACAGGATTGGACTGTTCTCATGGGATGAGACCTTACAAACAGGGACAGAATGTACACACAGAGTGGGACAGTACAAAGTGTCAGACTGTACACACAGGGTCCGACTGTACACACAGGTTCAGACTGTACACAGAGGATCGCCGTGTACACAGAGGATCGCCCTGTACACACAAGGTGGGACTGTACACACAGGATCAGACTGTACACACAGGGTCAGACTGTACGCACAAAGTGGGAATGTACACACGTCAGATTGCACACACAGGGTCCAACTGTACACACAGGTTCCAATTGTACACAGTATCAGACTGCACACACAGGGTCTGACAGCACACACAGGGTCCGAATGAACACAATGGATGTGACTGTATATAGGGTCTGACTACACACAAGGTCTAACTGTACACGTGATAAAACTGTACACACAGGGTCCAACTGTACATAGTATCAGACTGTGCTCACAGGGTCAGACTGTACACACGGTTCAAATATACACACAGGTACAGACTGTATATAGGGTCTGACTGTACACACAAGGTCTGACTACAAACAGGGTCCAACTACAAACAGGGTCCAACTGTACACAGTATCAGTCTGTGCACACAGGGTCCGACAGTACACAAAGGGTCTGACTGTACACACAGGACCAGACTGTACATACAAGGTGGGAATGTACACAGAGGGACAGACTGTACACACAGGATCAGACTGTACACACAGGGTCAGACTTTAGACACAGGTTCTGACTGTACACATGGTCAGACTGTACACACAGGTTCCGAATGTACACAAAGCATGTGCCTATACACACATGGTATGACTGTACACACAGTGTCAGACTGTAAGCACAAGGTGGTATTGTACACATGGTCAGACTGTACACACAGGATCCGAATGTACACACAGTGTCCAAATGTACACAAAGGGACCGACTGTACACACAGGTTGACACTACACAGGGCCAGACTGTACACACATTGTCCGACTGTGGGACGGTGCACAAAGGGTCAAGCTTTACGCACAGGTTGAGACTGTACACACGGTCAGATTGTACACACAGGGTCAGACTATACACAAAGGGTGTGACTTTATACACATGGTCAGACTGTATGCACATAGTGGGAATGTACACATGTTCAGATTGTACACACAGAGTCCAATTGTACATAGAGGTTCCAACTGTTCACAGCATCAGACTGTGCTCACAGGGTCCGACTGTACACACAGGGCCCGACTGTACACACAGGGTACGAATGATCACAAAGGTTGTGACTGTACATAGTGTCCATCTGTACACACTAGGTCCAACTCTATACACAGGTCCAACTGTACACAGTATCAGACTGTACACACAAGTTCCGACTGTACAAAGAGGTTGGGACTGTAAACACAGAGTCAGAATGTACACACAGGCACGGAATTTACACACAGGGTCAGAATGTACACAAAGGGTGTGACTATACACATAGGGTGGGACTGTATACAAGTCAGACTGTACACACATGGTCCTTCTGTACATATACGGTTCGACTGTTAACAGTATCAGACTGTGCACACAGGGTCCGACTGTATACACAGAGTCTGACTGTACACAGGGTCAGACTATACACACATTTTCCGACTGCACACAGGGTGGGACTGTACACACGGTGGGACTGTGCACAAAGGTTCAAACTGTACACACAGTGTCAGACTGTACACAGATGGTCAGACTTTACACAGAGGATCATCCTGTACACGGGATGGGACTGTGCACAAAGGGTCAAACCGTACACACAGGTTCAGACTGTACAGATAGGGTCTGACGGTACACAAAGGTTCCGACTGTATACACAGTGTGAGACTGTATACAGAGGGTCAGAATTTAAACACAGGATCACCCTGTACACACAGGGTGCTACTGTACACACAGCGTGGGACATACACACAGGTTGGGACTGGACACACAGAGTCTGACTTTAGACAGAGGGTCTGACTTTACACACAGGGCAGATTGTACACACAGGGTCAGACTGTACACAAAGGGTGTGACTGTACCCACAGGGTCTGACTGTACGCACAAGGTGGGAATGTACACAAAAGGTCAGACTGTACACACGGTACAAATATACATACAGGGTCAGACTGTAAATAGGGTCCAACTGTACACAATGTCTTACTGTACATACAGGGTCTAACTACAAACAGGGTCCAACTGTACACAGTATCAGATGTGCAGACAGGGTCCGGCAGTACACAGTGTCTGACTGTATACACAGGGTTAGACTGTACACACAAGGTGGGAATGTACACACAGGGTCAGACTGTACACACAGTATCAGACTGTACACACGGTCAGACTGTACATACAGAGCCTGATTGTACACACAGGATGGCAGGATGGAACTGTACACACATTGTGTGACTGTGCACATAGGGTCAGACTGTACACACAAGGTGGGAAAGTACACACGTGGTCAGACTGTACACACAGGTTCCAAACGTACACACGGAGTTAGACTGTATACAGCGTCCAACTGTACACATAGGGGCCGACTGTACACATGGTTAGACTATACCCACAGGGTCAGACTATATACACAGGGTCAGACTGTACACCAAGGTGGGAATGTACACACAGGATTGTACTGTGCTCATGGGATCAGTCTGTACACACAGGGTGAGAACTTACAGACAGGGACAAAATGTACGTGCAGGGTGGGACTGTACAAAGTGTCAGACTTTACACACAGGGTCAGACTGGACACACAGGGTCAGACTGGACACACAGTGTCGGTATGTTCACAAAGGGTCAGACTATACACACTGGGTGTCACTCTACACACAGGGTGGGACTGTACACACTGTGAGGGTCTGTACACACAGGGTGGGATTGTACACACAGGGTGGGATTGTACACAAAGGGTATGACTATACACACATGGTGTGACTGTACACAGGATCAGACTACGCACAAGGTGGGAATGTACACACATGGTCAGATTGTACACACAGGGTCCAACTGTACACAGTAGCAGGCAGTGCACACAGGGTCCATCTGTACATACAAGTTCCGAATGTACACACAGGTTCCGAATGTACACACAGGGTGGGACTGTACACACACTGTCAAACTTTAGATACTGGGTCTGACTGTATACACAGATTCAGATTGTATAGTCATGGGACTGTACACACAGGTTCTTTAGACACAGTGTCAGACTGTACACACAGATTCCGAATGTACACAAAGGGTCCAACTGTACACAGGGTCCGACTGTATACAGTGGCAGACTGCACACAGGGTTCGACTGTACACACAGGGTCTGAGTGTACACACAGAGTTAGATTGTACACAGGGTCAAACAGTACAGACAGGGTCTAACTCTGCACACAGGGTCAGAATGTACACACAGTTTAAGACTGTACACAGTGTCAGACTGCACACAGTGTGGGGCTGTTCACAAAGGATCAGACTATACAGACTGAGTGTCATTGTACATACATGATCAACATTTACATGCAGGGTTGGACTGTACACACACGGTAAGACTGTACACACGGTAAGACTGTACACGGTAAGACTGTACACAGTGTCAGACTGTACACACAGACTCATTGTACACACAGGGCATGGCTGTACACACAGGGTCAGACTGTATGCAGGGGGTCCAACTGTACACAGTGTCAGACTGTACACACACGGTCCGATTATACACAAAGTGTCTGACTCTACACAAATGGGTCTGACTCTACACACAGGGTCAGACTGCACACACAGGGTGAGATTGTACACACGGGGTGAGATTGTACACACAGTGTCAGACTGTATGCAGGGGTCCAACTGTACACTGTCAGACTGTACACAAAGGATCCGACTGTACACACAGGGTCAGGATGTACACACAGTGTCAGACTGTACACACAGGCTCATTGTACACACAGGGCATGGCTGTACACACAGGGTCGGACTGTATGCATGGGGTTCAACTGTACACAGTGTCAGACTGTGCACAAGGTCCGACTATACACAAACGGTCTGACTGTACACAGGGTGGGACTGTACGCACAGGGTTGGACTGTACACACAGGGTTAGACATTACACACAGAGTGTGACTGGACATACAGGGTCAGACTGTACACACAGGGTCGGACTGTACACACAGTGTCAGAGTGTACACTAGGGGAAGACTACACACATTGTGGGAATGTGCACAAAGGGTCCAACTGTACACACGGTCTGACTGTATACAGTGGCAGACTGTACACACAGGGTCTGAGTGTACACAGAGTTCGACTGTACACAGGGTCAAACTGTACAGACAGGGTCCAACTCTGTACACACAGGTTCAGACTGTACACACAGTGTCAGACTGTGCACACAGTGTGGAACTGTTCACAAAGGATCAGACTATACAGACTGGGTGTCATTGTACATACATGATCAACTTTTACATGCAGGGTTGGACTGTACACATAGGGTCAGACTGTACAAACATGGTCAGAATGTACAGACAAAGTCTGACTGTACATACAGATTGTGACTCTGCACACAGTGTTAGACTGTATACACAGCATGTGACTGTACACACAAGGTCAGACTTTACACACAGCATCAGCCTGTACACACAGCGTGGGACTGTATGCACAGGGTCAGATTTTACACACACAGTCAGAATGTACACTCAGGGTCTGACTGAACACACAGGGTCAGACGGTACACACTGGGTGTGACTGTAAACACCGGGTCAGAATGTACACACAGTGTCACATTGCACACACAGAGTCAGACTGTACACATGGGGTAAGACTGTACACACATTGTCTGACACTACACAGTGGCAGACCATACACACAGGGTCCGAGTATACACAGAGTCCGACTGTACACACTGGATCAAACTGTACAGAGAGGGCCCAACTCTACACATAGGGTCAGAATGTATACATAGTTTGACTGTCCACACAGCATCAGACATTACACACAGAGTGTGACTGTACACACGGTGGGAATGTACACACAGGATCAGACTGTACACACATTGTGGGAATGCAGACAAAGAGTCTGACTGTACACACAGGGTCCTACTGTACACAGTGGCAGACTTTGTGCACAGAGTCCGTTTGTACACACAGTATGAAACTGTACAGAGAGGGTCCAACTCTACTCAGAGGGTCAGAATGTACACACAGGTTCAGACTGCACACACAGTGTCAGATTGTACACACAGTGTGGGAGTGTTCACAAAGGGTCAG